>NC_069508.1:48222519-48395019 GCF_027579735.1 Bombina bombina
GTCAAGTTGAATGTTGCAATAACCTCAGGCTACCTCATTTCAGGTAATCTTTGAATGTATTGTGCATACTTGAGTATTGTGTAATCTGTTCAAAATTGAACTCCTCTTCTGTTATTCTTTGACTCCATGCATTTGGTGCCCTGTTAAATTGCACATTTACAATCATCTGTTTGTGACGCACACCTGTTGGTAGTTTGTGCACACCCCAAATTAAAGAAATACTATGCATAAACGCAAAATAATAGTAAGCAGTATATTGTAATATGTTCCTTAGTATTGCTGTATATGCAGATATAAAATAAAAAAAAGTTACACTAGCCGAGCAATTCTCGCTCTAAGGCACAGGGGGCCTCCCTAACTGTACTTAATTATACGCACTTTTATCCTTCAGCTGGTGCGCATGCACTGAGGGGCACGCATGACTTCACTGATCCTTTGACATTCTCTCTGTGCATGCGCCCTCGTTGAAAAGTGAGATCACACATACTTAAAGGGACACCAAACCCAAAATGTTTCTTTCATGATTCAGGTTGAAAATAGAATTTCTCTTGTTAAGTGTATCCAGTCCACGGATCATCCATTACTTGTGGGATATTCTCCTTCCCAACAGGAAGTTGCAAGAGGATCACTTACAGCAGAGCTGCTATATAGCTCCTCCCCTCACTGCCATATCCAGTCATTCTCTTGCAACTCTTAACTAAGATGGAGGTCGTAAGAGGACTGTGGTGTTTTATGCTTAGTTTATTTCTTCAATCAAAAGTTTGTTATTTTTAAATGGTACCGGAGTGTACTGTTTATCTCGGTCAGTATTTAGAAGAAGAATCTGCCTGCGTTTTCTATGATCTTAGCAGAAGTAACTAAGATCCTTTGCTGTTCTCACATATTCTGAGGAGTGAGGTAACTTCAGAGGGGGAATAGCGTGCAGGTTTTCCTGTAATAAGGTATGTGCAGTTAAAATATTTTTCTAGGGATGGAATTTGCTAGAAAATGCTGCTGATACCGAAGTAATGTAAGTAAAGCCTTAAATGCAGTGATAGCGACTGGTATCAGGCTTATTAATAGAGATACATACTCTTATAAAAGTGTATTTTAAAACGTTTGCTGGCATGTTTAATCGTTTTTTACATATGTTTGGTGATAAAACTAATTGGGGCCTAGTTTTTTCCACATGGCTGGCTTGAATTTTGCCTAGAAACAGTTCCCTGAGGCTTCCCACTGTTGTAATATGAGTGGGAGGGGCATATTTTGGCGTTTTGTTGCACAGCAAAAATTACAGACACAGACATCCAGCTTCTTCCTGCATGATCCAGGACTTCTCTGAAGGGCTCAAAAGGCTTCAAAAGTTGTATTGAGGGAGGTAAAAAGCCACAGTAGAGCTGTGGCAGTTGTTGTGACTATTTAAAAAACGTTTTTGTCATTTGTTATTCCGTTTTTGGTATTAAGGGGTTAATCATCCATTTGCAAGTGGGTGCAATGCTCTGCTAACTTATTACATACACTGTAAAAATTTCGTTAGTGTAACTGCATTTTTTCACTGTTATTTCAAAATTTGGGAAAATTTGTGTTTCTTAAAGGCGCAGTAACGTTTTTTATTTTGCTTGTAAACTTGTTTTAAAGTGTTTTCCATGCTTGCTAGTCTCATTGCTAGTCTGTTTAAACATGTCTGACACAGAGGAACCTACTTGTTCATTATGTTTGAAAGCCATGGTGGAGCCCCATAGGAGAATGTGTACTAAATGTATTGATTTCACCTTAAACAGTAAAGATCAGTCTTTATCTATAAAAGAATTATCACCAGAGGGTTCTGTCGAGGGGGAAGTTATGCCGACTAACTCTCCCCAGCGCTCAGGGGACGCATGCTAATATGGCGCCAATTACATCAGGGACGCCCATAGCGATTACCTTGCAGGACATGGCTGCAATCATGAATAATACCCTGTCAGATGTATTATCTAGATTGCCTGAATTAAGAGGCAAGCGCGATAGCTCTGGGGTTAGGAGAGATACAGAGCGCCAAATGCTGTTAGAGCCATGTCTGATACTGCGTCACAGTATGCAGAACATGAGGACGGAGAACTTCAGTCTGTGGGTGACATCTCTGACTCGGGGAAACCTGATTCAGAGATTTTAAATTTAAGCTTGAGAACCTCCGTGTATTGCTTGGGGAGGTATTAGCTGCTCTGAATGACTGTAACACAGTTGCAATTCCAGAGAAATTGTGTAGGCTGGATAGATACTATGCGGTGCCGGTGTGTACTGACGTTTTTCCTATACCTAAAAGGCTTACAGAAATTATTAGCAAGGAGTGGGATAGACCCGGTGTGCCCTTTTCCCCACCTCCTATATTTAGAAAAAAGTTTCCAATAGACTCCACTACACGGGACTTATGGCAGACGGTCCCTAAGGTGGAGGGAGCAGTTTCTACTTTAGCAAAGCGTACCACTATCCCGGTTGAGGACAGTTGTACTTTTTCAGATCCAATGGATAAAAAATTGGAGGGTTACCTTAAGAAAATGTTTATTCAAAAAGGTTTTATTTTACAGCCCCTTGCATGCATTGCGCCTGTCACTGCTGCGGCGGCATTCTGGTTTGAGGCCCTGGAAGAGGCCATCCAGACAGCTCCATTGAATGAAATTATTGACAAGCTTAGAACGCTTAAGCTAGCTAACTCATTTGTTTCTGATGCCATTGTTCATTTGACTAAACTAACGGCTAAGAATTCCGGATTCACCATCCAGGCGCGTAGGGCGCTATGGCTTAAATCCTGGTCAGCTGACGTGACTTCAAAGTCTAAATTACTCAACATTCCTTTCAAGGGGCAGACCTTATTCGGGCCTGGCTTGAAGGAAATTATTGCTGACATTACTGGAGGCAAGGGTCATACCCTTCCTCAGGACAGGGCCAAATCAAAGGCCAAACAGTCTAATTTTTGTGCCTTTCGAAATTTCAAGGCAGGAGCAGCATCAACTTCCTCCGCTTCAAAACAAGAGGGAACTGTTGCTCATTCCAGACAGGCCTGGAAACCTAACCAGTCCTGGAACAAGGGCAAGCAGGCCAGAAAGCCTGCTGCTGCCCCCAAGACAGCATGAAGGAACGGCCCCCTATCCGGAAACAGATCTAGTGGGGGGCAGACTTTCTCTCTTCGCCCAGGCGTGGGCAAGAGATGTTCAGGATCCCTGGGCGTTGGAGATCATATCTCAGGGATATCTTCTGGACTTCAAAGCTTCTCCTCCACAAGGGAGATTTCATCTTTCAAGGTTATCAGCAAACCAGATAAAGAAAGAGGCATTCCTAAGCTGTGTGCAAGACCTCCTAGTAATGGGAGTGATCCATCCAGTTCCGCGGACGGAACAAGGACAGGGATTTTATTCAAATCTGTTTGTGGTTCCCAAGAAAGAGGGAACCTTCAGACCAATCTTGGATCTAAAGATCTTAAACAAATTCCTCCGAGTTCCATCATTCAAAATAGAAACTATTCGGACCATCCTACCCATGATCCAAGAGGGTCAGTACATGACCACAGTGGACTTAAAAGATGTCTACCTTCACATACTGATTCACAAAGATCAACATCGGTTCCTAAGGTTTGCCTTTCTAGACAGGCATTACCAATTTGTAGCTCTTCCCTTCGGGTTGGCTACTGCCCCGAGAATTTTTACAAAGGTTCTGGGCTCACTTCTGGCGGTTCTAAGACCGCGAGGCATAGCGGTGGCTCCGTATCTAGACGACATCCTGATACAGGCATCAAGCTTTCAAATTGCCAAGTCTCATACAGAGATAGTTCTGGCATTTCTGAGGTCGCATGGGTGGAAAGTGAACGTGGAAAAGAGTTCTCTATCACCACTCACAAGAGTCTCCTTCCTAGGGACTCTTATAGATTCTGTAGAGATGAAAATTTACCTGACGGAGTCCAGGTTATCAAAACTTCTAAATGCTTGCCGTGTCCTTCATTCCATTCCATGCCCGTCAGTGGCTCAGTGCATGGAAGTAATCGGCTTAATGGTAGCGGCAATGGAGATAGTGCCATTTGTGCGCCTGCATCTCAGACCGCTGCAACTATGCATGCTAAATCAGTGGAATGGGGATTACTCAGATTTGTCCCCTCTACTAAATCTGGATCAAGAGACCAGAGATTCTCTTCTCTGGTGGCTTTCTCGGGTCCATCTGTCCAAGGGTATGACCTTTCGCAGGCCAGATTGGACGATTGTAACAACAGATGCCAGCCTTCTAGGTTGGGGTGCAGTCTGGAACTCCCTGAAGGCTCAGGGATCGTGGACTCAGGAGGAGAAACTCCTCCCAATAAATATTCTGGAGTTAAGAACAATATTCAATGCTCTTCTAGCTTGGCCTCAGTTAGCAACACTGAGGTTCATCAGATTTCAGTTGGACAACATCACGACTGTGGCTTACATCAACCATCAAGGGGGAAGCAGGAGTTCCCTAGCGATGTTAGAAGTCTCAAAGATAATTCGCTGGGCAGAGTCTCACTCTTGCCACCTGTCAACAATCCACATCCCAGGCGTAGAGAACTGGGAGGCGGATTTTCTAAGTCGTCAGACTTTTCATCCGGGGGAGTGGGAACTCCATCCGGAGGTGTTTGCTCAACTGGCCCATCGTTGGGGCAAACCAGAACTGGATCTCATGGCGTCTCGCCAGAACGCCAAGCTTCCTTGTTACGGATCCAGGTCCAGGGACCCGGGAGCAACGCTGATAGATGCTCTAGCAGCTCCTTGGTTCTTCAACCTGGCCTATGTGTTTCCACCGTTTCCTCTGCTCCCTCGACTGATTGCCAAAATCAAACAGGAGAGAGCATCAGTGATTCTGATAGCGCCTGCGTGGCCACGCAGGACCTGGTATGCAGACCTAGTGGACATGTCATCTCTTCCACCATGGACTCTGCCTCTGAGGTAGGACCTTCTAATACAAGGTCCTTTCAATCATCCAAATCTAATTTCTCTGAGACTGACTGCATGGAGATTGAACGCTTGATTCTATCAAGGCGTGGCTTCTCAGAGTCAGTCATTGATACCTTAATACAGGCTCGGAAGCCTGTCACCAGAAAAATCTACCATAAGATATGGCGTAAATATCTTTATTGGTGTGAATCCAAGAGTTACTCATGGAGTAAGGTTAGGATTCCTAGGATATTGTCCTTTCTCCAAGAGGGTTTGGACAAAGGCTTATCAGCTAGTTCTTTGAAAGGACAGATCTCTGCTCTGTCTATTCTTTTGCACAAGCGTCTGGCAGAAGTTCCAGACGTCCAGGGCATTTTGTCAGGCTTTGGTTAGGATTAAGCCTGTGTTTAAAACTGTTGCTCCCCCGTGGAGCTTAAACTTGGTTCTTAAAGTTCTTCAGGGAGTTCCGTTTGAACCCCTTCATTCCATTGATGTTAAACTTTTATCTTGGAAAGTTCTGTTTTTGATGGCTATTTCCTCGGCTCGAAGAGTCTCTGAGTTATCTGCCTTACATTGTGATTCTCCTTATCTGATTTTTCATTCAGACAAGGTAGTTCTGCGTACCAAACCTGGGTTTTTACCTAAGGTGGTTTCTAACAGGAATATCAATCAAGAGATTGTTGTTCCATCATTGTGTCCTAATCCTTCTTCAAAGAAGGAACGTCTTTTGGCATAATCTGGACGTAGTCCGTGCCTTGAAGTTTTACTTACAGGCTACTAAAGATTTTCGTCAAACATCTGCCCTGTTTGTTGTTTACTCTGGACAGAGGAGAGGTCAAAAAAGCTTCGACAACCTCTCTCTCCTTTTGGCTTCGGAACATAATACGCTTAGCCTATGAGACTGCTGGACAGCAGCCCCCTGAAAGGATTACAGCTCATTCTACTAGAGCTGTGACTTCCACCTGGGCCTTTAAAAATGAGGCCTCTGTTGAACAGATTTGCAAGGCTGCGACTTGGTCTTCGCTTCACACCTTTTCAAAATTTTACAAATTTGACACTTTTGCTTCTTCTGAGGCTGTTTTTGGGAGAAAGGTTCTACAGGCAGTGGTTCCTTCCGTTTTAAGTTCCTGCCTTGTCCCTCCCATCATCCGTGTACTTTAGCTTTGGTATTGGTATCCCACAAGTAATGGATGATCCGTGGACTGGATACACTTAACAAGAGAATACATAATTTATGCTTACCTGATAAATTTATTTCTCTTGTAGTGTATCCAGTCCACGGCCCGCCCTGTCCTTTTTAAGGCAGGTCTAAATTTTAATTAAACTACAGTCACCACTGCACCCTATGGTTTCTCCTTTCTCGTCTTGTTTCGGTCGAAATGACTGGATATGGCAGTGAGGGGAGGAGCTATATAGCAGCTCTGCTGTGGGTGATCCTCTTGCAACTTCCTGTTGGGAAGGAGAATATCCCACAAGTAATGGATGATCCGTGGACTGGATACACTACAAGAGAAATAAATTTATCAGGTAAGCATAAATTATGTTTTTAAACAACATTCCAATTTACTTCTTTTATCTAATTTGCTTCATTCTTTAGAAATCCTTTGTTGAAGAAATAATAATGCTCATAGGGTCAGCCAATCACACGAGGCATGCTATGTGCAGCCACCAATCAGCAGCTACTGAGCCTATCTAGATATGCTTTTCATCAAAGGATATCATGAGTATGAAGCAAATTATATAATAGAAGTAAATTAGAAAGTTGTTTTAAAATCACATGCTCTTTCTAAATCATGGAAGAAAAAAAAAAAATACTTAGTCAGCATGTCTATTTTTTGAAAAGAAAAAAACATATTCAATAATATAATAATATATTCAATAATAGTAACAGCTATTGTTGTTGTTTTTTTTTGTTTTTGTTTGTTTAAGGACCCTATAAAGGGATATGAAAGTCACAATTAAACTTGCAATGATTCAGACAGAGCAAGTCATTTTTAAGACACTTTTTAATTCTCTTTGGTTTTCAAATGTGCTTCATACTCTTGGTATACATTGTTGAAAAAGAATCCTACACTAGTGGGAACTAGCTGCTGATTGGTGCCTGCACACATTTGTCTCTTGTGATTGGCTGACTAGATGTGTTCAGCTAGCTGCCAGTAGTGCAATGCTGTTCCTTCAGCAAAGGATAACAAGAGAATGAAGCGCATTTGATATTAGAAGTAAATTGGAAAGTTGTTTTAAAATTGTATGTTCTGTTCAAATCATGAAATCATTTTGGGGCTTCCTGTCCCTTTAATTTATTTGCAGAATATGAGTAAATGACAGCTAATTTATTGAAAAGAATCTGTTAGTTGTTCTCTTATATTTTTCACGTCTTTCTGATTTGTCATGAGCAGCCTCTTTCGGTTTCTGTTCAGTAGGATATTTCTGGAAAAGAATCTCCTAGGCTATAAACTTGCAATATCTTAGGAAAATGCTATGTGATTTATTTCTTTATTATTCACTATTCTTCCCCTTCTCCCATCTTACCCAACTCTTTTTCTCTTTCTCTTTTTCTCCTTACGAGCCGGCCCATTTTAGTTCAGCACCTGGGTAGTGCTTGCTGATTGGTGTATAAATGTAGCCACTAATCAGCAAGTGGCACCCAGGTGAAGAACCAAAGGTGGGCCGGTTCGTAAGCTTACTTTCCTGCTTTTTTTCAAATAAAGATAGTAAGAGAATGACGAAAAAATTGATAATACGAGTAAATTAGAAAGTTGTTTAAAATGACATGCACTATCTGAATCATGAAAGAGAAAACATTTGGGTTTCATGTCCCTTTAAGTTCATTGGGCTGTCTGTCTCCTCTACATCTTCTCTCTTCTCCACCAGCAACTTCTAAGTTCATAAATGCTCTTTTTCAAGTCCACTTTTTGTCTTTAAAAATGTCCTTTTGGGGGAGTATTATAGAACTGTTGAGCAAAATGTTACAACTGTAATTATCAATAATGTCCAAGTTAACAACAAGTTTGCACAGTCCTTTTTATATTCACACATTCTGGGGAACACGCTCCTACTGAGTAGGTGTTATAGCCTTGTCTTTTTATTACACATGTTAATTATGCAATTTTACTGCATTGAGTGGTCCTTTAAGTGATAATAATAATAATAATTTTATTTCTTAAGCAATACCTCTTTGAAGCCTTGTTCAGCCTAATTTCACAGCAAGTGGTCTATAATGCTAATAGACCTGTTTTGTGCAAAAGGTCGTTTCCCTAATCTGCTAAACTGCATTTTAACTGTGTTAACAGTCATTATTGCTGAATAATGATTGCCTGGTAAATTATGGAACTTGGCTGATCTAGGATTTTACTTCTGTAGAACACCCACAAGTCCTTATTACAGCACTGAAATAACTTGTCATAATGAAGATTATATGGGCTCTCAAAGTGCACTGTACTTTACGAGAAAATTACTTTGACTTTTTCATGTTATTTGGTTTGAAATAATGCAGTGTTCTAAACCAAAACTTGGGTTCTACAAAAAAAAGTTTCCTTCTTGGTAGAACATAGTAATTTGTTTTGTGGAGCAAATTTCCAATTTGTACAATTTTTTTTTTTGTTTACTGTTTTTTGTTTTTCTTTGCTCAGAAAGTATAAACTGCAGTATTCTCCTTTTTTATTTAATATAGAGTACTTCACTATAAAACTTTAAATAAACAACAAACATATAGTTATAATTCTGTAGTTTGCACATTGACACATACATGCAACTTTTATAGTCTTTTGTATATTTTTATATGTATCAACAATTTTTTAAATATACCGATTTATGTTGAACAAAACAGATAAGATTTCTATTAACATCTGTTAAAAGTTCATGCAAGTCGGAATTTACATTTTTATGATTCAGACAGAGCATGCAATTTTAAAGTGATTTGTAAAGTTTAAGGAATTAATGCCCAGTATCTAAAAAATACTGTTAGAAACAGGGCCACTTTAATTAAACTTTAGAAACACGCTTTTTTTTTTTTTTTTTTAATACTTACCATTTCGTTACGCTAAACAGACCGATCCTCCGCCCGTATCTCCTTCTGTGTTTTGCAGGATCGATGGCGAATCTGGCATCCTCCAATCGTTGCGTGCCCCCATTGGCGTCCAGATCATGAGGCACGCAACAATTGGTGGAAGTTGGATTCGTCATCGATATGCAAATACAGAAGGAAATGCGGACGGAGGATCGGCGGTCAGGTTAACGTAACAAAATGGTAAGTATGTTTAAAAAAAAAAAAAGGGATTTTGTAAAAGTTTAATAAATTAAAGTGCCCCTGTTTTTAAGAGTACTTTTAGATACTGGCCACTAATTCATTAAACTTACAATCACTTTAAGATGCTTTTTAATTTGTTTGTTATCAAATATACATTGTTCTCTCCCAATACGCCTTTTTATGATGGCGGAGTGATCACAATACAAATAACACAATTTCTGAAATTCTGTAAAACACACAAACTCTACTAACCCCCATAAAAGGAAGTACTAACGGATAGCGGCCGATGTTTCATGTTGGTGATGCTATTAACCAAAGTCTCTGGTTCTGCAGAGGCTAGGGATGTGATTTAAATGGACAGTAAAGTCAAAATTTCAACTTGATTCAGATAGAGCATGCAGTTTAGTTTCTAATGTGCTTTGTTCTCTTGCAATCTTTTATTGAAAGGCATACCTAGGTATGCTATTGGGAGCTAGCTGCTGATTGGTGGCTACACATATATGCCTCTTGACAATGACTCCCCTAATGTGTCCAGCTTAATGCTCCTTTAACAAAGGATACCAGGAGAATTAAGTAAATGTGTTAATAGAAGTAAATTGAAAAGTTGTTTAAAATGGTATATTCTATCTAAATCATAAAAGGAAAAGAAAATGGGTTGCATGTCCCTTTAAGCTAAAAAGATAATTTTATTTGTTCCATTAGAACACATTCTCAAACTTGGCCCTCCAGAGTTTTGGAATTGCATTTCCCATGATGCTCAGCCAGCTTATGCTAGCTGAGCATCATGGGAAATGTAGTTCCAAAACCTCTGGAGGACCAAGTTTGAGGGTGTCTGCATTAGAATGTCCATTTAACTTTAATATTCTAAAGTTTTGGTACTTTCTATAAAAACTCCAATTATTTATACTTCATATATTTTTTTCTGAGAATATAAATTATAATCTGCTCTATGTTTTGTTCTCTTGCAGACTTGTTGCTTATTATTTATTACTGGAAGGCGATTGGTGATAAATATTTTGTAACGCATCATTTGGCAGCACTGTATGCTTACTTCTATGTACTGGTGAGTGGCGTGTTTATTTATACTGCTGTAGTACAAGCAGACAAGATAGAAATGAATGACCAAGAGTAATCTAAGTACAGAGACCTAAAACTGGTATGAGATTGGTAATTAGTAAGAACGTATTACCCGCAATAATAACTTTAATCCTAATTAGAGTGATCCTAATAAGATTAACAGCGATTTAGTACAGGTTGTTAGCCTTGAGTTTGGTTACAGCAGTTTCTAGATAATCGGATAAAACTATGATAGCATTTTGGATAGGAAACATATATTAGGCATTTGCTTGCATAGCCCAGTATACAAATATATAAAATAATCATGTCCCATCTTTTGCACCAAAACCATGTTAAGAGATATGAAACTTAAAATTGAATTCCCCGTGAAGGACCAGATTACGGCGAGCAATATCAGGTTTATTGTGGCTGTTTGCACTCATATTACAAGTTAAAAGCAAATGCGAACGCATGAGCGCGATAGCGATTTACGCAAGGTTTTGTAAAACAAAAAAGTGTTACAAAACACATCAAAAATACATTACACAATACAGTTAAATATACAAGTCTAAAGATATGTGGTGTGTGTATGTATATATATATATATATATTCAATTGCTTTGGAGCCCTTTGCAGTCAAGCACATGAAAACATATTTATACATAGACAGGAGCCAATGAGGAGTTATTGCTGCTAAGCCGGATACACCAGTATGCCAATCAGGAGTAGCATATGTTCATAAGCCAGCTATCACCAGATCAGTAGTGGTGATGCCTCCTAAGCAGAGTTTTCTCTCTGTTTGAACCCTTTTGCGGGGCATAACATAAGTTTTTATTGCCATCACAAACTGGATAAATGGTTGGCTTCTCCATTAAAGTCTATGGAGGGTTTTGTTACCGCCAGTTTACAACAGCAATAGAAACTAGGCTTGAGTTAGAGGCAGACAATAGTGCAATAATCAAAGGCGGTAATTTATCAGAACATTTGAATTACTATTAATTATTTAAAGGGACAGTCAACTCCAAAATTGGTATTGTTTGTTAAAAAGATAGACAATTATTTTATTACCCATTCCCCAGTTTTGCATAACCAACACAGTTATATTAAAGGATACTAAACCCAATTTTTTTTCTTTCATGATTTTGATAGACCATACAATTTTAAGCAACTTTCTAATTTACTCCTATTATCAATTGTGTTTCGCTCTCTTTGTATCTTTATTTGAAAAAGCAGGAATGAAAGCTTGGGAGCTCGCCCATTTTTGTTTCAGAACCTGGGTTGCGCTTGCTGTTTGGATGGCTAAATGTAGCCACCAATCAACAAGCGCTATCCAGGGTCCTGAACCAAAATTGGCCGGCTCCAAAGTTTCATTCCCTGCTTTTTTCAAAAAAGATACCAAGAGAATTTAGAAAAATTGATAATAGGAGTAAATTAGAAAGTTGCTTAAAATTTCATGCTCTATCTGATTCCTTTGACAAAAAGAAATTGTGTTTAGTATCCTTTTAATACACTTTTTATATCTCTGTGATTACCTTGTATCTAAGCCTCTTCTGACACCCCCTGATCACATGACTTTTTATTTATTATCTATTGACTTGCATTTTAGCCAATTCGTGTCCTGCACAGGAGAGAGCACAATGTTATCTATATGGCCCACATTGATAAGCAGTCTCTTGTGAAAAACAAATAAAAATGCATGTGATAAGAGGCAGCCTGTAGTGCTTAGAAACAGGCAGAAATTTAGAGGTTTAAATGTTATAAAGTATATTAAAGGGACTCTAAACTCAAATGTTTTCTTTGATTCAGATAGAGCATGCAATTTTAAGCAACTTTCTAATTTACTCCTATTATCAAATTTTCTTCATTATCTTGGTATCTTTATTTAAAAATCAAGAATGTAAGTTTAGATGCCGGCCCATTTTTGGTGAACAACCTGGGTTGTTCTTGCTGATTGGTGGATAAATTCACCGACCAATAAACAAGTGCTGTCCATGGTCTAAACCAAAAATTGTCTTCCTCCTTAAAGGGACACTGAACCCAATTTTTTTCTTTTGTGATTCAGATAGAGCATGCAATTTTAAGCAACTTTCTAATTTACTCCTATAATCAATTTTTATTCGTTCTCTTGCTATCTTTATTTGAAAAAGAAGCATCTAAGCTAAGGAGCCAGACAATATTTGGTTCAGAACTCTGGACAGCACTTGTTTATTGGTGGGGTGAATTTATCCACCAATCAGCAAGAACAACCCAGGTTGCCCACCAAAAAATAGGCCGGCATCTAAACTTACATTCTTGCTTTTCAAATGAAGATACCAAGAGAATGAAGACAATTTAATAACAGGAGTAAATTAGAAAGTTGCTTAAAATATCATGCTCTATCTGAATCACGAAAAAAAAGTGGGTTCAGTGTCCCTTTAACTTAGATGCCTTTTTCAAATGAAGATAGCAAGAGAACGAAGCAAAATTGATAATAGGAGTCAATTAGAAAGTTGCTTAAAATTGCATGCTCTATCTGAATCACAAAAAGAAAAATTTGGGTCAGTGTCCCTTTAATACACTTTTTACCTCTGTGATTACTTTGTATCTTAGCATCTTCTGACAGCCCCTTGATCACATGACTTTTTATTATCTATTAACTTGCATTTTAGCCAATTAGTGCTGTGTCGTGCACAACTCCACGGGTGTGAGCATAATGAATCATAAAAGAAAAAAAAATTGGGTTCAGTGTCCCTTTAATGTAACAAACGTTGATTGTGCAAAGCTGGGGAATGGGAAGTAAAGACGTGTTCTATCTTTTTAAACAATAACAATTTTGGTGTAGACTGTCCCCTTTAAAGACAACAAGCTGTTGTAGAATTTAAAGGTACCAATTGCCAGCCTCCGTTATGACGTTGCCATTTGCAGTAGTTATATGATGATTATAGAATTTTGACAAAAATGAATGTAACAGTTGAAATGCAAAATATCTAAACATTGATATTTTTTAGGAAAAAAAAATTGCAAAATAAAATTGTTCCTTTTTCTAAAGAACGATCACTAAAGAACACATTATATTTCAAAACAACTGCTGTGCCAAACGTTATTCTTGGTCATTCATCATAAATAGAATTAAGTTGCATGAAAAAAAAAACAATCTCTTCTTTCTTCAACTGTTTTGTAAAAGCTCTGTCGCTTGTAGTCTTTGCTGTTTGCATGACCTGAATCTTTGGGAAACATTCTGATTATACACTTTTTTTTTTTATTTAAGAATAAACTGTTTTGTATTGGGTGTTTCATCTCATCATAATTATGAACTTATAGATCTTTTTGTATCTATCTATATATGTGTGTATACTGTGTATCTTTCTTTATATGTGTGTACTTCCTCTGCAGTATGTGTGTTGTGTGTGTGTGTGTATCTATATATATATATATATATAATATATATATATATATATATATATATAGTATATATATATATATATATATATATATATATAAATGTTCTGCAGAGGAAGTCTGTGGTACAGTAGTAAAGTAAAGAGGTTATTAGTTTATTTTTTTTAAGGGAGGATGTATAGATTAATAGCGGACAGAGTGTAGCTTTGCAGTACCTCACCAAACACCGCCGAACAAGATGAAGTAATACCAAGAAGAAAATATTCCATGAGAGATTTTAGACCAATACTTAACTAAAAGATGGTTTATATATGGGATAATGTCACAGCTTAGATGATAGCAGTTAAAGGGACAGTTCACCCAAACATTTTCTCCCCTTTAAAATTATTCCCAATGATACTTTTAACCTGCTAGAGTGGATTAAATTGGTTACAAGTAGCTCCTTTACTCCTATTTCAGCATTTGAAATAGCTGATTTAGCCTGTGGTATCGCCACCTACACTGAACAAATTAATACTGGAGTATAGGCTATTGATAGCCTAAGTATACACAGCCAGCAGAAGGGATTACACTCTCAGTGGAATGCAGGATAGTTAAGTAATAAAATGATAATTTTCCATTGTTCTCTCTATGTATTGAGCTTTGGTGTTCCAGCCAAATAAAAGATAAGGAAGCAAGTCTGTGTACACAAATTTAGAACATAATGAGATTTGATATCACCTTTAAGTTCAACCCATTGTAATAGGCTGTGGTTTCAAAGCACAAAATCAGCTACTTCATATACACAAATAAGCATGAAAATGGAATTTCTCAAATATTTTATACTCTGCAGTTGGTATCACAAGTCATTTAAAAATACATTAATGGAAAAACAGAATTTATGCTTACCTGATAAATTACTTTCTCCAACGGTGTGTCGGTCCACGGCGTCATCCTTACTTGTGGGATATTCTCTTCCCCAACAGGAACATGGCAAAGAGTCCCAGCAAAGCTGGTCACATGATCCCTCCTAGGCTCCGCCCACCCCAGTCATTCGACCGACGGACAGGAGGAATATATATAGGAGAACCATATGATACCGTGGTGACCTGTAAGTTAGAGAAAATAATTCATCAGACCTGATTAAAAAACCAGGGCGGGCCGTGGACCGGACACACCGTTGGAGAAAGTAATTTATCAGGTAAGCATAAATTCTGTTTTCTCCAACATTGGTGTGACCGGTCCACGGCGTCATCCTTACTTGTGGGAACCAATACAAAGCTTTAGGACACGGATGAAGGGAGGGAGCAAATCAGGTCACCTAAATGGAAGGCACCACGGCTTGCAAAACCTTTCTCCCAAAAATAGCCTCCGAAGAAGCAAAAGTATCAAATTTGTAAAATTTGGCAAAAGTGTGCAGTGAAGACCAAGTCGCTGCCTTACATATCTGGTCAACAGAAGCCTCGTTCTTGAAGGCCCATGTGAAGCCACAGCCCTTGGGGAGTGAGCTGTGATTCTTTCAGGAGGCTGCCGTCCGGCAGTCTCATAAGCCAATCGGATAATGCTTTTAAGCAAAAGGAAAGAGAGGTAGAAGTCGCTTTTTGACCTCTCCTTTTTACCCAGAATAAACAACAAACAAGGAAGATGTTTGTCTGAAATCTTTAGTAGCCTCTAAATAGAATTTTAGAGCATGGACTACGTCAAATTGTGTAACAAACGTTCCTTCTTTTGAAACTGGATTCGGACACAAAGAAGGTACAACTATCTCTGGTTAATATTTTTGTTGGAAACAACTTTCGGAAGAAAACCAGGCTTAGTACGCAAAACCACCTTATCTGCATGGAACACCAGATAGGGCGGAGAACACTGCAGAGCAGATAACTCTGAAACTCTTCTAGCAGAAGAAATTGCAACCAAAAACAAAACCTTTCCAAGATAATAACTTAATATCTACGGAATGTAAGGGTTCAACGGAACCCCTTGAAGAACTGAAAGAACTAGATTTAGACTCCAGGGAGGAGTCAAAGGTCTGTAAACAGGCTTGAGCCTGAACAAATGCGTTGAACATCTGGCACACAGCTGCCAGTCTTTGTGAAGTAAAACAGATAAAGCAGAGATCTGTCCTTCAGAGGAACTTGCAGATAATCCTTTCTCCAAAACCTTCTTGTAGAAGGATAGAAATCTTAGGAATTTTTATCTTGTTCCATGGGAATCCTTAGATTCACACCAACAGATATATTTTTTCCATATTTTATGGTAAATTTTTCTAGTTACAGGCTTTCTAGCCTGAATCAGAGTATCTATTACAGAATCTGAAAACCCACGCTTTGATAAAATCAAGCGTTCAATCTCCAAGCCGTCAGTTGGAGGGAAACCAGATTCGGATGTTCGAATAAACCCTGAACAAGAAGGTCCGTCTCAAAGGTTAGCTTCCATGGTGGAGCCGATGACATATTCACCAGGTCTGCATACCAAGTCCTGCGTGGCTACGCAGGAGCTATCAAGATCACTGAGGCCCCTCTCCTGATTGATCCTGGCTACCAGCCTGGGGATGAGAGGAAACGGTGGGAATACATAAGCTAGGTTGAAGGTCCAAGGTGCTACTAGTGCATCTACTAGGGTCGCCTTGGGATCCCCTGGATCTGGACCCGTAGCAAGGAACCTTGAAGTTCTGACGAGACGCCATCAGATCCATGTCTGGAATGCCCCATAGTTATTTGGGCAAAGATTTCCGGATGGAGTTCCCACTCCCCCCGGATGGAATGTCTGACGACTCACGAAAATCCCGCTTCCCAATTTTCCACTCCTGGGATGTGGATCGCAGACAAGTGGCAAGGAGTGATCCTCCGCCCATTGAATTATCTTGGTCACTTCTTTCATCGCCAGGGAAGTCCTTGTTCCCCCCCTGATGATTGATATATGCAACGGTCGTCATGTTGTCTGACTGAAACCTTATGAATTTGGCCTTTGCTAGTGAGGCCAAGCTCTGAGAGCATTGAATATCGCTCTCAGTTCCAGAATGTTTATCGGGAGAAGAGACTCTTCCCGAGACCAAAGACCCTGAGCTTTCAGGGATTCCCAGACCGCGCCCCAGCCCACTAGGCTGGCGTCGGTCGTGACAATGACCCCACTCTGGTCTGCGGAAGCTCATTCCCTGTGACAGATTGGTCTTTTGATCTACTTGAATCGTCGGAGACAAGTCTGTATAATCCCCATTCCACTGTCTGAGCATGCACAGTTGTAATGGTCTTAGATGAATTCGTGCAAAAGGAACTATGTCCATTGTTGCAACCATCAATCCTATTACTTCCATGCACTGCGCTATGGAAGGACGAGGAACAGAATGAAGCACTTGACATGAGCTTAGAAGCTTTATGATTTTCTGACCTCTGTCAGAAAAATCCTCATTTCTAAGGAATCAATTATTGTTCCCAAGAACGGGGACAGAGAACTTTTTTCTTTGTTCACCTTCCATCCGTGAGATCTGAGAAAGGCTAGGACGATGTCCGTATGAGCCTTTGCTTTTGACAGGGACGACGCTTGAATCAGGATGTCCGTTCCAAGTAAGGTACTACTGCAATGCCCCTTGGTCTTAGAACCGCTAGAAGGGGACCCTAGTACCTTTGTGAAAATCCTTGGAGCAGTGGCTAATCCAAATGGAAGTGCCACAAACTGGTAATGCTTGTCCAGAAAAGCGAACCTTAGGAACTGATGATGTTCCTTGTGGATAGGAATATGTAGGTACGCATCCTTTAAATCCACGGTAGTCATAAATTGATTTTCCTGGATAGTAGGTAGGATCGTTCGAACTAGTTTCCATTTTGAACGATGGTACCCTGAGGAAATTTGTTTAGGATCTTTAGATCCAAAATTGGTCTGAATGTTCCCTCTTTTTTGGGAACTATGAACAGATTGGAATAAAAATCCCATCCTTGTTCTCTTATTGGAACTGGATGTATCACTCCCATCTTTAACAGGTCTTCTACACAATGTAAGAATGCCTGTCTCTTTATTTGGTTTGAAGATAATTGAGACCTGTGGAACCTTCCCCTTGGGGGTAGTTCCTTGAATCCAGGAGATAACCTTGAGAAACTATTTCTAGCGCCCAAGGATCCTGAACATCTCTTGCCCAAGCCTGAGCAAAGAGAAGAAAGTCTGCCCCCCACTAGATCCGGTCCCGGATCGGGGGCTATCCCTTTCATGCTGTTTTGGTAGCAGTGGTAGGCTTCTTGGCCTGCTTACCCCTTGTTCCCAGCCTTGCATTGGTTTCCAGGCTGGTTTGGGTTGTGAAGTATTACCCTCTTGCTTAGAGGATACAGAATTAGAGGACTGGTCCGTTTCTGCGAAAGGGACGAAAATTAGGCTTATTATTAGCCTTAAAAGACCTATCCTGTGGGAGGGCGTGGCCCTTTCCCCCAGTGATGTCTGAAATAATCTCTTTCAAATCAGGGTCCCAAATAATGTTTTACCTTTGAAAGGAATGTTAAGCAATTTTGTCCTTGGAAGGACCACATCCGCTGACCAGACTTTAGCCAAAGCACTCTGCGCGCCACGACAGCAAACCCTGAATTTTTCGCCGCTAATCTAGCTAATTGCAAAGCGGCATCTAAAACAAAAGAGTTAGCCAATTTAAGTGCTTGAACTCTGTCCATAACCTCCTCATACGAAGATTCTTTACTGAGCGATTTTTCTAGTTCCTCGAACCAGAAACACGCTGCCGTAGTGACAGGAACAGGCATGAAATTGGTTGTAGAAAGGTAACCTTGCTGTACAAAAATCCTTTTTAAGCAAACCCTCTAATTTCTTTATCCATAGGATCTTTGAAAGCACAACTATCTTCGATAGGAATAGTGAGTGCGTTTGTTTAGAGTAGAAAACACCGCCCCCCCTCGACCTTGGGGGACTGTCTGCCATAAGTCCCTTTCTGGGTGGACGACTATAGAAATAATATTCTTAAATATAGGGGGGGGGACAAAAGGTTATCCGCCGGGCCTTTCCCACTCTTTATATTACTATGTCCGCACCCCCGCTTGGGTATAGAAAAGCGTCGGGGAGGCACTCGGAACCTCTAGGAACTTGTCCATCCCTTACATAATTTCTCTGGAATGACCAAATTGTCACAATCATCCAGAGTAGATAACACCTCCTTAAGCAGTGCGCGGAGATGTTCTAATTTAAATTTAAATGTCACAACATCAGGTTCAGCTTGATGAGAAATTTTTTCCTGAATCTGAAATTTCTCCATCAGACAAAACCTCCCTCATGGCCCTTGAGATTGGTGTGAGGGTTATGTCAGAACATTTATCATCAGCGTCCTCTTGCTCTTCAGTGTTTAAAACAGAGGCAATCGCGCTTTCTCTGATAAGTAGGCATTTTGGATAAAAGATTTGCTATGGAGTTATCCATTACAAGCCGTTAATTGTTGCATGGTAATAAGTATTGGCGCACTAGATGTACTAGGGGCCCCTCCCTGTGTGGGCATAACTGGTGTAGACACAGTAGGGGATGATGTAGTATCATGTTTACTCCCCTCATTTGAGGAATCATCTTGGGCAATATCATTATCTGTATTGCATTACTGTCCTTACTTTGTTTGGACACTATGGCACAATTATCACATAATTTAAATGGGGAGACACATTGGCTTTCATACATATAAGAACATAGCTTATCTGATGTTACAGACATGTTAAACAGGCTTAAACTTGTCAACAAAGCACAAAAAAACGTTTAAAATAAACCGTTAACTGTCACTTTAAATTTCAAACTGAAAACACTTTATTACTGAATATGTGAAAAAGTATGAAGGAATTGTTCAAAATTCACCAAAATTTCACCACAGTGTCTTAAAGCATTTAAATGTATTGCCACACCAAATTTCAGAGCTTTAACCCTTAAATTAACGGAACCGGAGCCGTTTTTACATTTAAACCCCCTATACAGTCCCAGAATGAGGCTCTGTCTATAACTAGAAAGGCCCCCATCTGAAAAAGGGTGTCCAACACAGTGTGCCTGCCGTTTTTCTAAACGTTCCCCAAGATATAATACCAATAATTAGTTAGAATCTGCATAATATGCCTACGTAAAGCAATTGTTTTAGCCCAGATAAATGTTCTACCAGTTTTTAAGCCCTTTTTGAAGCCTTTATTCTTTTATGTTTAACTAAGAAAATGGCTTACCGGTCCCCCATGAGGGGAAATGACAGCCTTCCCAGCATTACATGGTCTTGTTAGAAATATGGCTAGTCATACCTTAAGCAGAAAAGACTGCTAACTGTTTCCCCCCAACTGAAGTTACTTCATCTCAACAGTCCTGTGTGGAAAACAGCAATCGATTTTTAGTTACTGTCTGCTAAAATCATCTTCCTCTTACAAACAGAAATCTTCATCCTTTTCTGTTTCAGAGTAAATAGTACATACCAGCACTATTTTAAAATAAACAAACACTTGATAGAAGACTAAAACTACAAAAAACTTTTAACCATCTCCGTGGAGATGTTGCCTGTGCAAACGGCAAAGAGAATGACTGGGGTGGGTGGAGCCTAGGAGGGATCATGTGACCAGCTTTGCTGGGACTCTTTGCCATTTCCTGTTGGGGAAGAGAATATCCCACAAGTAAGGATGACGCCGTGGACCGGACACACCCAATGTTGGAGAAAACATATTACAGTGTACTGTCCCTTTAATTTACTAATGGAGTTCAAACATGCTTGTTATCTACCCAATGTTGGATAAAACCACAATTCTTTCCCTTTACACCCAAATCTGCAGGCACCAGTCATTGGATTATCACAAATTGACAACTACTCATCATTGCTAATCCAATAGGAGGAGTTTTTTATTTTCTTTTAGACATATATATATATATATATATATAATATATAATATATTAATATATATATATATAATTTATACTATATAATATAATAGTACTGAATAATATATAGTTTTGATCGCTTTTAATAGCATTTTGTCAGTGCCTCTCTTTTTCCTACAACAATAATTTGATGTTTATAGAGAATACAAAATTGCAGGGTAGAAAAATCATCCGTTCTATATCTTCTCACAAATTCAGCCTTAGGGGCCGATTTATGCTCCCCTTCAGGCTCAAAAGGAAACAGGCGTTAAAGGGACAGTACACTGTAAAATTGTTTTTCCATAAATGTATTTTAAATGACTTGTTATATCAACTGCAGATTATAAAATATTTGAGAAATTGCATTTTCGGGTTTATTTGTGCATCTGAAGTAGCTGGTTTTGTGCTTTGAAACCACAGCCTATTACAATGGGTTAAGCTTCAGGTAATATCAGATCTCATTATGTTATCACTTTTATGTACACAGATTTGCTTCCTTATCTTATATTTGTCTGGAACACCAAAGCTCAATACATAGAGAACAATGGAAAATTATCATTTTATTACTTAACTATCATGCCCCCCACTGAGGGTGTAATCTCTTCTGCTGGCTGTGTTTACTTAGGCTTGTCAATAGCATATATACGCCAGTATCAAAACTTTCAGTATAGGTTGGGAAACCACAAGCTAAATCAGCTATTTCAAATGCTGAAATATGAGTAAAGGAGCTACTTGCAACCAATTTAATACACTCTAGCAGGTAAAAAGAATCATTGGGAATAATTTAAAGGGGAGAAAGTTTTTGGGTGAACTGTCCCTTTAAGAAGCAGCGGTCTGAGGCGACGGACAACAATCCCGCCCGATCATATACGATCAGGTTGATTGACACCCCTGCTAGCGGCCGATTGGCTGCGAATGTGCAGGGGGCGGCATTACACAAGCATTTCTAGTGAAATGCTTGTGCAATGATAAATGCAGACAGCATATGCTTTTGGCATTTAATGATGTCCACCCGCACATTGATAGTTTGGCCCCTTAGTATCTTATGAGCATGTATTTAGTTATTACTTATTTATTAATAAAAAGGTTACAACTATTTTGTAACACGTTTATACCTATTAGTTGAATAAAAAAATAAGATTGCTGATAATTTGAAGCGTTAAACCAAAAAGTGTAAAATAGAACTTTAAAAGCATTAAGAAAATGAGTGCCTTTGGTATTTTATTTTAAATATCTATCTTTTTCCATTGAAGTAAGTTTAGCCACTGGGTCAAAGTACTTCTAAAGAATGTAAAATGTCAGTGTTGGCTGTACAAACAGACTCAAAGACAAAACAAACATGTGATAGAGAAATGTCCAGAAATCGAAGGATTCATATAGGTAAAATAGGGTTGTTACGTTGGCAGATGTTTTCCTGGACAGTTGTGAATTACACATACTGCAGGGTTTGCAAGGAGGAACCTGAATATACTGTAAAGCGCACTAATCGTGTGCTGTTCAGAGGCACAATTCATGTTCCTTCCTACACACCCTGCAGCATATATAACTCATAAATGTCCTAAAACGAAAAACATGGCTGAGGTAGTAAAATAGGAATAATTGTGTGAGTTGAAATACATTGGATAATGATAATTGTATATTCTCATTATGTTTGGCCTGTGGTTTTTATCCTTTATCCAGTATTATATTTTTAATCTCTTTGTGTATCCTTTTCCTATTTATCCCCTAATGAAATGTAATCCTTGTTTTCCATAGCACTTTCACTGGTCGTGTCTCTTTGTATAACCATATTAGAATGGAGGTAGTCTTAGTGCTAGATCAATTTACAAAACTGATAAAGAAATAACAACATCTTACATCTATATGTAATATTATATGCACCTTAAAATTAAATCTTTCATAAGATACTTTAATTATTTTTTATGCCTTCTTTTCTTATTTGTACATTTTTAAAATTGTTATTCTCTACTGGTCCCTGAGGAACTGGAATTAATGCTGAGGGAGGATTCATTTTGCACATTATACACAGTGATTGCTTGATCAGTTCAGGAACTAATATATGTCTCTAATTAGCAGCAGTAAATGTGTTAGATAAACATACTAAAGGCTACTCAATTTCTGTAACATAATACATGTGCTAACAAAATTATAATTTAAAGTGCTTTTAAAGTATTTATTTTGTATGCTGCGCAAAGCAGTGCTTTATTATTCAAATATGTTATGCTTGTGTAAACAAAATAACTAATGTCCTGTGAAGGGCATAGTAAAGTCAAAACTGATATTCTATAGTCTAGGTAGAGCAAAAATTAGAGTAAACCGAAGGTAGGCTCATAGGAACTCAGGAGCGTGTGTCTGCAGCAATCTATAGTTTCAGTAGTAATGTTATACAAAGTTGCAACAATGGCTGCCATATATTGCTAAAGACGTGCTCTTGAGGTCCTATAGAGTAAACATAGGTAGGCTCATAACTAAGGATACTTAGAAAAACCCAACCAAATTTGATAATAAAAATAAATTGGAAAGTTGTTTAAAATTACATTCTCTGAAGCATGAAAGTTTTTTTTTTTTCCAATTTGACTTTCACATAGTGCAGAATTATATAACAACATTAGCTTACCGGCACATTTATACTTTAAAGGATTGCAGAGAAATTGTAACTTAAACCTCCTTTTACCAGAACGCCGCTCCTTGCTCTACTGAGCGGGTCTGGATTTTACACAGCGCATCTCTGCAACACTGTGCGCCCGTTCGTGCCATTAAAATTGAATGTAGCTTGCTCCCGCTCTGGTCAGAAATGATGCTTTAGGACACATTTTAAACCTATTTCTGTAATTTATCAAAAATCTTTTCCTTTCTTCTGCAAGGAATTTTTTTTTAGCTTCTGTCATTGGCCTTTAAATCATCATGTCTAATACAGCATTTTGCATTTTTTTTTATCCTTTTGTACCATTTCTAAATGATAACCTGATACAGTCCAAGCAATTAGCAACATATGTTTAACTGTGGTCAATGATACACGGGTGTTATCACTATGGAATTGCATGTGGTGTCTTCCTAAACAAATTTAACTCAACTAATCATTCAGTTAATAAGTACTAAACTTAATAATGATATATAAGTCTGGCCTTTATCTCACCTCTATCCAACTTTCACTATTACTCAGAAAACTAGATTCTGTCTTGTCTGTGCGTAATGCCTAAGGTATAAAATGGGCAATGCATTTGCTCGCTAATATGGATTCACCAGTATATAAAGGTATTGGTATAAAGCACTGTTCATTTGAGTTACATTTCTGAGCAGTTGCTTGCTTTGTAGGTTTGTACATTACATTCTTGGAAGCTGTAAGTATTTTTGATGGTTAATCAAACATGGCAAAATGTATTAAGGAATACAAAATTAAGGGGGGGGGTCATAATTTAAAGTTGTGAGGACTTAGAAGTTATTTATAGAAATACTTCTTTATATAAAGTGCGGTTGATGCATGGAATAGATTTCCAGCAGAAGAAGTGGAGACAAATATAGTACAGGAATACTAGATTGCTTGGGATATGCATAAATCTTAGTTGAGCATTAATTTGGTCTACATTTTTGGTAGGAATACTGGCATACTAATTGGACCTTCTTGGCTCTTATGTAGGGTCAGATCTGTATTTCTATTATACTAGTGAAAGGGAGAGGAAGCATTTTGGGATTGTTATATAAAATGATGAATTATACACAGTAAAACAAATTTGCAATATACTTTTATTATGTATTTTATCTCCTTTTCCTGTAGTTAAAGGGATATGAAACCAAAAATGTAGTTTTGTGATTCAGACAGAGCATACAATGTTAAAAAAAAGTTTCCAATTTACCACTTTTATTAAATTTGCTTCATTCTTATGGTATTATTTATTGAAGAGATACTTAGGTAGGGGTCTGAAGCACTTCAAAACCGCTACCATATAGTGCCCCAGACATGTGCAAGCTACTGAGCTTAAAGGGACAGTCAAGTCCAAAAAAACTCTCATGATTCAGATAGAGAATGTAATTTTAAACAACTTTCCAATTTACTTGTATCACCAATTTGCTTTGTTTTCTTGGTATTCTTAGTTGAATGCTAAACCTAGGAGGTTCATATGCTAATTTCTTAGACCTTGAAGGTCGCCTCTGCAATTGACAGTTTTTCACCAATAGAGGGCGTTAGTTCATGTGTTTCATATAGATAACATTGAGCTCATTCACGTGAATTTACTGAGTGAGCACTGATTGGCTAAATGCAAGTCTGTCAAAAGAACTGAAATAAGGGGGCAGTCTGCAGAGGCTTAGATACAAGGTAATCACAGAGGTAAAAAGTGTATGAATATAACTGTGTTGGTTTTGCAAAACTGGGGAATGGGTAATAAAGGGATTATCTATCTTTTAAAACAACAACAATTCTGGTGTAGACTGTCCCTTTAAGTCACCAATAGAATGAAGAAAAAATGATAATAGGAGTAAATTAGAAGGTTGTTTAAAATTGGATGCTCTAGCTGAATCATTAAAGAAACATTATGGGTTTCATGTCCCTTTAAAATCTGAAAATTGTGGATATTCCAGTCCTGAAAACTGAAAGAGCACATAGCAGGCTACGCAAGTCTAACCTTGACAAATATCTCTCCCAAATTTCCAGTTTATCTTATAATTTCTGCTGAAACATTGGAGATTTTGTTAATAAAATGACAGTGGCATTAGACTCAAGTCAAATTGGTTCCTCTAAATAAGGATAGTGATGGGCGGAGTTTGGCCCTTGAAAAAGAATTGCAGCAAACATGGTGTTAATCTGTTCTAAAGACTGATGATATGTTAAAGGGACACAAACCTAATTTTTCTTCTTCTTCCATAATTCAGATAGAGCATGCAATTTTAAGCAACTTTCTAATTTACTCCAATTATCAATTTTTCTTCGTTCTCTTGGCATCTTTATCTGAAAAAGCAGGGATCTAAGCTTAGGAGCCGGCCCATTTTTGGTTCAGCACCTTGGTTAGCTCTTGCTGATTGGTGAATAAATGTAGCGCTACCCAGGTGCTGAACCAAAAAATGGGCCGGGTTTCTAAGCTTGGTATCTTTATTTGAAAAAGCAGGAATCTAAGAGAACAAAGACAATTTTATAATAGGAGTAAATTAGAAAGTTGCTTAAAATTACATGCTCTATCTGAATCATTATAGGAAAAAAATTGGGATTTGTGTCCCTTTAAAGTGCCAAAAAAATGTTGAGATCTGAGCATATTCTAAAAGGGCTAATTAAGTAAAAATTGTTTGCATAAAAAAAAATTGTTTAAAAATTGCTGACAAGTATATAAAATAATTTTCAAAAATGAGCAAGATTACTTACATAGCCATGATGTCTGGAATAGTCTGATCCACCCCCCTTATTAGTGTTTAGCATCAGAAACACAGGCATTGTATTTCAAGTAAGTTCACAGCAGCTAATTTGCTTCTAGGCATGCTCCAGCAAATGACTGTTAAAGTATTACATTCTACCATATCAATGGTGGATATATATATGCAGCCATAAAATGAATTGTGTGGGGGAGTTAAAGATGTACAATTCGGACACTTAAAAGAAAGGGTTAATGGTCAGGCACTGCAGTATACATTTGCAAATAAAGTAATTAAAGTACATATTATATTTTGTCTCTATCCTAACTTGTTTTATGTCCCTTTAATCTATTGGAAGACTGCAGGGTAATGTTGAGATGACAGGGCTTTCCATGGTCATTGTGCTAACAAAATCTCATTGTTTAGCTTGAGCAGAAAAGATAACAAACTGTAAATTAGTTTGAGACATGTGACATGCCACGTGCTGAGGTATGTTCAGGGGCATGCACATATCTTGAGCACTATAATTATTGTTGCAACATTGTTGCAAACACTACTGCCATATATTGGTGAAGACACATGCTCAATCAATAGTATATTCTCAGGGAAAGGTGATACATTTTCAACAAAAGAAAGATTGCAGGCTGAACCATGATACATTACAGGGACAGAAAGGTCAAAGCTGAAATGTACTTGGGTGTATTTCAATTTTAAATATAAGCATTTTTGCAATATACTTCCATTAGCAAACTTGCTTCTAGTAAAAGTTATAACTGTTTTTAAGCAGCATATGCGCATATGCTGTGAGAGTCTGTGCACCAGTATTCAAGCTCGGAGAGCTGTATTGAGTCAGTGAAGACAATTTGTGTCATACAAGCCACTGCTGACTCTCAGAGAAGGTGTGGTGTTTGAATGCTGGTGCACGGGGCCTTCACAGAAAATGTGCATATGCTGCAGATAAACTTTTAAATTCCTGTTAGTAAAACTTATTACTAACGGAAGTATATTGCAAAAATGATTCTATTTAAATTTGAACTGCACCAATACGCATTTCAATTTTGAGCTTTCTATCCCTTTAATTTTGACTTCCATGTCCGAATGTACCTCGGTAGTACATATCTTTTAATACAGATTAAAAACATTATTCCTGATTTTTCAATATATAAATACCGAAATCAGTATTTAAGTGCATGATCAGTATTATTGAACTAATATTATTAAAATGTTTAATTTAAACAAGTCACAAACTAATGTTAAAGTATTGTGAATTGTGATAATGTTTACAATTTTTCTTACCTCTCCAGCAATAAGTTTATAAAGTTTTTTTTTTTTTTTAAGTTTTTTTATTAAAACTTAATAAATTTATGTTTGAGGGTCAATTTTGTGTAGTATATGATGTTATGTGACTGACATTCTTATGATAATTCATATTGCAGGGTGAAGGAATGTTGCCATATTTTGGTAATTTCCGCCTTCTTGCGGAGTTCTCAACTCCTTTCGTTAATCAAAGGTAAGTATAGAAATATCTATAAATAATTGTTTTACATATTCACATCTCCACATCGTCTCCATAATATACAGTTGTTAGGTGTCCCCTTCAGGGGGTAAGTGTCAGTGCAGGCCAAAGCCTGGGGCCTAGTGTACCACCTGAGGCATATGTAGATTACCTGATAAGGGCCCCTTAGAATGACTCAGACCACGCAGCATTATGATCGAAAGCCAATTCTGTTTATTGCACAGTGCAAGCCTTTCTTATAGTGACATACAGGGTTAAGGGGATGACACGTTAGGACCGCGTCATCTTACACAGTTATACAGAGCAATTTACAAGGAAAAACTGGAACATGAGTTTCTCATAACAATATTTACAGAGTCATAACAAACTACCATCTGCAGAGACAACCGAGTGTCTAAAGCCTCTTGTTTACATTATCTTATTCTATCTTACTTCTAGGCATTAGGCCAGGGTACATTGGCAAGGCCGAATAGCTAAAGAAACTCATAACATGCATATAATTCTCACTGCATAATACCCCAGTATAATAAAGTCTATTCATTACAAAATGGCTGCGAGGAACAAGATGGCTGCGAAGAACAAGATGGCTGCCATCAGGTTCATATTACCCCTAACAACAGTAAAATGTGATTTTATAAATTATTTGCTATTTAATATCCTGACCTTTTGATTAGTAATAATTTGGTTGGAATATATATATATATGTGTGTGTATAATTAAGTTAGGTTTTACATTTTTATTTTCATTAATTAGACCTACATAATACAGTGCTTGATCATGTCATGATTCTTAAAGAGACATGTCACGCAAAATCTAAATTACTAGATAGTGATGAACCATATCTGTAAAAATGTAACTAGAAAATATCACAAAAATATATCTCTGTAAAAATGAAGATATTTTACCTTAACATTTCCTCAATGACCACATCTCATTTTTGTGGGGCTTTAAACATCCTATCCGGAAGCTTGTCCTGGGACTACCATGGGAGTGTGCATCTAGAATTTGCAGACATATTCAGTTTACTCTTCTGCTTAGTTTAAGTAAGTTATCTATGAAATCTTGCTAGGTTATGTTGAAATTCTGCAAGATTGTGACAAATACCGCCCTTGAGATCACAGTAAAGCAAAGCATGCACTCAGCACTGGTGATGCTGATTAGCTGTTTTTGTTTTGTTTACTGCATGTAGATGAAAGTAAAAAATAGGTGGTGCATAAATCTTAGTTTAAAGGGATAGTAAACCCCAAAATTTTCTTTTATGATTCAGATAGAACATACAATCTTAAACAACTTTCCAATTTAATTCTATTCTCAAATTTTCTTCATTCTCTTCTTATCAATTGCTGAAGGGACAGCATTGCACTACTGACAGGAAGCTGAAAATATCTATGTAGCCAATCACAAGAGACAAATGTGTGCAGGCACCAATTAGCAGCAGCTCCCACTAGTGTATGATATGTGCATATTAATTTTTTAACAAGGGATACTAAAAGAACAAAGCACATTTGAAAATAGAAATTAATTTAAAAGTGTCTTAAAATGACCGGCTTTATCTGAATCATGCAAGTTTATTTTTTACTTTCCTATCCCAGGTATACGGCATAAAAATCTTTTTTTCTCTCACAGTTGCTTGATGGATAAATTAGTATTTTGTTGATTTAATATGTAAAATCAAGACAAGACAAATTCATGGTGCTAGGTCACCAGGGCAACTGAGGAAAGTAGAATGGTGGCTATGAAACTGTCCCTACAACCTTATCCAACATCCCTTTGGCTGGGAGCGGCATTGCACAAGTGCATGCTGTCCGCTTGCAGTGATGTCCGGTTGACATTATACACTGTAGCGAATCATTTCCGTCCGAGCCATAGTAAATGGAGCCTTAAAGGGACACTGAACCCAATTTCTTTTCTTTCATGATTCAGATAGAGCATGCAATTTTAAGCAACTTTCTAATTTACTCCTACTATCAATTTTTCTTCGTTCTCTTGCTATCTTTATTTGAAAAAGAAGGCATCTAAGCTAAGGAGCCAGCCAATTTTTGGTTCAGTATCCGGGACAGCACTTGTTTATTGGTGGGTGAATGTATCCACCAATCAGCAAGAACAACCCAGGTTGTTCACCAAAAATGGCATCTAAACTTACATTCTTGCTTTTTCAAATAAAGATACCAAGAGAATGAAGAAAATGTGATAATAGGAGTAAATTAGAAAGTTGCTTAAAATTGCATGCTCTGACTCATGAAAGAATTTTTTTGGGTTTAGTGTCCCTTTAAGTCTCTTTATTAAATCGTAGTAATCAAAATCAGTCAATAGAGCGGCTACATAGTGTTGTCTTACAAAAAGCACATCATGGTGAACTATTCTGAAGTGAAGGTTCCCCTATACCTGAACTCACTCCTAACTGTGTATTGAAGGAAGATATTTAGCCAAATCAGAAATAGCTTTATTGCTAAGTGAGCCTGTGAGAATAAACCTGTTAGTCGCAGTATCTCCTAAGCTTTCTGGACTCATGACAAGCTCATTAGAAGATTTTCATTTAATCAATTTTGTTTCTGGTTTAAACACAAAGAAATATGCAGGGATGAACTGTGAATCTATCTCCTATCTATCTATCTATCTATCTATCTATCTATCTATCTATATCTGACGTCGCACATGGGCGACAACGATTAAAATAGCAGCACCCAGTACTAACACAAACTCCCTATTAAAAGTAAATAAAAGTCAAAATGGGATGTTACTGTGACTTAATGTAGATTCACCATTCTTTTAAACACAAGAGGCTCTGCTGAGGTTTAGCATTCATTACTCTAGTACCTCCATGTTAGAGATAAAGGGCTAGGTTACAAGTGGTGCGCTAAGTGTTGTGCACAAGCGATATCTGTTTTGTCTTGGCGTTTTGCGCACAACGGAAACAGAGCACTTATTAAGAGTTGAAAGTACAGCATTCATTTGAGCACAATCAAGATTTACGCTTGTTGGGTGGGGGGAGGGTTAGAGAGCTGTTTGGGGGGGGATTGGGAGGTGGGTGGGCGAGGAGGGTTCCTTACTCTATAGAAATTAAAAAAAATATATATTTAAAATCAGAATAAAAGTAGAATGCCACAGACCAAAGAAGAACAGTGGTCTGGGGCAAGCAACACTTATAAAACTGTGCTATGTAGTGTGTGTGGAAAACAAGTCTCAGGAGCAGCTTCTACAGTTGCATAAAAGTGTCAAGGGTCAGAAACAGATCCCCTCTGGGCACTTAAAGAAATATAAACAGCAAACAGGATTGCAGTAGCGCTATAGGGACTTAGGCAATGTACAGTAAAAACATATATAAAGCTATTGTGTGTGTGTATATAAACACACAAAAAAAGAGTAGTTAATACTGCTTAATTAACAATCCGGTGCTTCCCTTATAAAGTTACATTTACCACAAAAGGAGAGAAAGAGAAAAGACTCTAGGTCCCAAATGAAGCAGTCATATGCACATTACGAAAGGGAACTCAAATGAGCAGAGCATGGACCGCAGACTGAGCTGCACTCTAGGTCACAGATGAAATATTTGCAAGCTCCTCCGGAGGTATACCTCATGGATGATGGACAATCGGGCGTTACTGCTCACTCCTCACCTAATCTCTGAGTGTCTGTCCAACAGGGTGACGTATAGTAGAGGAGTGGCTTATCTGAAACAGACGTCCGTGAGTGGTTCCAAAACACTTAGGCCGCTCCTTATTGGCCAACAGCATTTCCAGCTGATAGATCAGTGTGTTTTTGAAAAGACCACAATTCCTTCGAAAATGTAAAGTCCTTCTGTAGATAATTCCTTCAGCTTGATGCTACTGCGGATGTTCACCGCAATGGAAATCAAAGTCCCAGCTATAAATGCATATGTACTGCTCCGCAGTCACACTTGAGCAGGCTGCCACACATGCAAACGGGCAAGGGTCTCTCCAAACGGCTTTCTAATCCTGGAAAGCATGACATTTATACAGCTCCCATATTCTTGCAAACACACTGGTGATAGCCGACTTACACCAGTATTGAGATAAGCACACAGGTGCCAACGCACGTTTTACCCCCACATAGAGTATGTGTCTCAGGGGCTTCGTCAGGGCATGGTTAGTCCACTCAGAACTTCCTCCTTATATAGCACCTGATATCTTTCAGGTGATTGCTTCCACGCCTTTCTCCATTTCTTAAAGGCGACATTACCACCTAAAGGCTAGGAGCTTGCAAGTATTTCATCTGTGACCTAGAGTGCAGCTCAGTCTGCGGACCATACTCTGCTCATTTGAGTTCCCTTTCATAATGTGCATATGACTATACTTCATTTGGGACCTAGAGTGCAGCCTAGTCTGCGGTCCATGTTCTGCCTATATCGATCCTCCTGTAACGTACATTTATGGCTACATGCTATGTTATAAGCTGATATTTTTCCAGGGATATGCTGTCTTTGTGAATAAATGCAATTTTACATACAGTAATGTTCCCTGTGAGTACTATTTCCCATATATGTGTTTTTATGTTTTTATTTCATGTAGTGCTGTGAAGCACTAACAGGTGGATATGTGTCAGTTTTTGACATAATAAATTAAATTTGAATATTTACATCGGTGTGCTGGATATCCCTTTCTATTTAGGATAGTATGTTAGGATTGTATGTCCTAATATTATCTTTCTCTCCTTTTGTGGAAAAATATATATATATATATATATATATATATATATATATATATATATATATATATATATATATCTATAATATATATATCTCACAAAAGTGAGTACACCCCTCACATTTTTGTAAATATTTTATTATATCTTTTCATGTTACAACACTGAAGCAATGACACTTTGCTACAATGTAAAGTAGTGAGTGTACAGCCTATATAACAGTGTAAATTTGCTGTCCCCTCAAAATAACTCGACACACATCTATTAATGTATAAACCGTTGGAAACAAAAGTGAGTATACCCCTAAGTAGAAATGTCCAAATTGGGCCCAATAAGCCATTTTCCCTCCCCGATGTCATGTGACTCGTTAGTGTTACAAGGTCTCAGGTGTGAATGGGGAGAAGGTGTGTTAAATTTGGTGTTATCGCTCTCACACTCTCTCATACTGGTCACTGGAAGTTCAACATGGCACCTCATGGTAAAGAACTCTGAGGATCTGAAAAAAAGAATTGTTGCTCTACATAAAGATGGCCTAGACTATAAGAAGATTGCCAAGACCCTGAAACCCAGCTGCAGCACGGTGGGCAAGACCATACAGTGGTTTCACAGGACAGTTTCCACTCAGAACAGGCCTCGCCATGGTTGAACAAAGAAGTTGAGTGGACGTGCTCAGCGTCATATCCAGAGGTTGTCTTTGGGAAATAGACGTAAGAGTGCTGCCAGCATTGCTGCAGAGGTTGAAGTGGTGGAGGGTCAGCCTATCAGTGCTCAGACCATACGCCGCACACTGCATCAAATTGGTCTGCATTGCTGTCGTCCCAGAGGGAAGCCTCTTCTAAAGATCTAAAAAATATTAGTATTAGTCACAGCACCACTAACATATTCTAATATTAATGAAAAGAGTCTAATAATTGTATGAAGGGTGCAAGAGTATAGTATAGCCTCCAATTCTACCATAAAACTACTCTTAAGAAAACTCAGCACACCTTTTTGCAAAAAGTAAGGCTTAATTTTATTCCATGGTACCTAAAGACATATAATGAAATACAAAAAAATCCAAAGCTTTCAGTCCATCCACTCAAAAAACATTCATACATAAAATAACCAAGATTCAACTCGGGCGTCCCTGGAAGAATCAACATGAGGCTGTCATTAAACTGTTATCTTATCTCTTGAAATTTGAAAAGTTCACTTCAATGTTGCAAAGGACAGTCTTTTAAACGTGCAAACTTTCAAAATTGTATCCAATGTGTTATCTTTGATGCACTCTGTAAGACAAATATACTGTCAAAGTTTCACTTTTTTTGTTACAAATATGTCCTCTTAAGCGTGAAACTTATTTGTCATTCCATTTTAGCAAAGCAGAAGCCGTTACGTTATTCAGCATATGTATAGAAGTTAATCTGTATTTTCACTCGACACACTCTTTTAAAGTTCCCCGCTTTCAAACCACACTTGCGGTAGGGCAATATTCAGCCTGAGTTCAGCTATACACAGAGTATCACAGTTCATAAACATATGCACAAGTTATATAGCACATCACAGCAGTAGTACGTTAGTATATTAGTGCGTCTCTAGCAAAGTAGAAGCCGTTAATTAGGTCAGCGTGTATATCACAATTCATCTGTATTTTCACTCGGCACACTCTAAGACTTTTGTATTACCCCCTTTTTTTTGGTTTCCAAATCTCATTTGTGGTAGGGCGATATTTAGTCTGAGTTAGTAGAAAAACTGGCCAGTTAAAACATTCATGTTAATTAGCTCTTATGATACTTGCGGTTCCGTGCTATTTCAGTCAGATACAGTGCTCCCGGCTTTTATCCACTCATGCGGACGGGAGATGAGACACCACCTGTTTCGGCAATATATCCTGATGTGACAGCGGCTCTGACTTCTGTTACTTGTCTTTAGCATCAAAGTCCTTGTATTGGGAAACAGCTTAATGAACAGCCCTTACACAGACCTCTTCTAAAGATGATGCACAAGAAAGCCTGCAAACAGTTTGCTGCAGACTAAGGACATGGATTACATGTCCTGTGGTCCGATGAGACCAAGATAAACTTTTTTGGTTCAGATGTTGTAAAGCATTTGTGGTGGCAAACAGGTGAGGAGTACAAGACAAGTGTGTCTTGCCTACAGTCAAGCATGGTGATGGGAGTGTCATGGTCTGGGCCTGCATGAATGCTGCCGGCACTGGGGAGCTACAGTTCATTGAGGGAACCATGAATGCCAACATGTACTGTGACATACTAAAGCAGACTTCGGAGACTGGGCTGCAGGGCAGTTTTCCAACATAACAACCCCAAACACACCTCCAAGACGACCACTGCCTTGCTAAAGAAGCTGAGGGTAAAGGTGATGTACTGGCCAAGCATGTCTCCAGACCTAAACCCCATTGAGCATCTGTCGGGCATCCTCAAATGGAAGGTGGGGGAGCACAAGGTCTCTAACATCCACCAGCTCCGTGATGTCGTCATGGAGGAGTGGAAGAGTAATCCAGTGGCAACCTGTGAAGCTCTGGTGAACTCCATGCCCAAGAGGGTTAAGGCAGTGCTGGAAAATAATGGTGGCCAAACAAAATATTGACACTTTGGGCCCAATTTGGACATTTCCACTTAGGGTTGTACTCACTTTTGTTGCCAACGGTTTAGACATTAATGACTGTGTGTTGTTATTTTGAGGGAACAGCAAATTTACACTGTTATACAGGCTGTACACTCACTACTTTTCATTGTAGCAAAGTGTCATTTCTTTAGTGTTGTCACATGAAAAGATATAATAAAATATTTACAAAAATGTGAGGGGTGTACTCACTTTTGTGAGATACTGTGTGTGTGTATGTATATATATATATAATATATATATATATATATCTCCATCTTAATGGGAGGAGAGTCCATGGCTTCATTCATTACTTGTGGGAATTAAGAACCTGGCCACCAGGAGAAGGCAAAGACACCCCAGCCAAAGGCTTAAATACCTCCCCCACTTCCCTCATCCCCCAGTCATTCTTGGCCTTTCGTCACAGGAGATTGGCAGAGAAGTGTCGGGAGATTCGGAGTAGTCTATTATGGAGGGTAGTACTCTTAGGAATGGGACTGGAGTTTTAAGTAGTCCTGTCAGCCTCTCCGTGAGCACTTGGATGAAAGTTAGAGTCCGAGATGCAGGGAGAGTCTTTCTGCTAAAGCATCCCGACTCAGATTCACAGCTCTATAAGCAATCATCGTTGACTAGTTTCGCTGCCTGCTTTCTGCACTCAAGTCCATGTCAGGAGCGATGCTACTTACCCTTGAAAGGCTGTGTTCCTGTTCCACGGCATAGATTTTGGTAGAGATCGTTTTCACTTTTACACATTTGATAACGCAAGAAGACAGGGTCACATGTGTCTCCATTTATCTGTATAGAATCAAAGGTTAATATCCTCGGAAAGGGGATTATTGAACAGGGTAGGATTTATGCATAATATTCTTTATTGTGTTTTTTTTTTTTTTTTTTTTTAAATATAATTTTTATTTAATCATAAAATATTACAACCTTTGTTCAAACATTACAAGTATTGAATAAACACAAAAGTCACACACCGCCTTGGGGCTGAGAGACAGTAGCATCAAGTAACATTGTAATTTCTTTCTCCATCCTTTACAATTCTGGGGAAGTCCAGTCAATTCTTAATTGTTAAGTGAGGTGCGGGGTGTGTATTTGTACCCATGGTTAGTTAGAGTCGTAATCTGTAGGTAATTTGGGATTGTGGCGATTTCCGGCACTTTTAGTGTGTATTTACGCTAGAAGTTCATTGATGATTAAGATATTGCGTGTAAAAGTAGATGAGTAGTACGAAGGCCAGCAGGGTCCACCGCACAGTGCAGGTCGCCCTACATCTCTTTAAGATTATCTTTATGTTGTCATGGACCAAAGTACTTAACTCCAACTGGGGAGGGAGGGGGTTAGTGATCACAAGATAGCAAGACGGGTAGGATAGGGGAGGGGGGGGGAGGAGGGGGCTCATTAAGTGGTAAGGAGGGGGGGGGTTAGAGAAGATACAGAATCAATCGGGTTTCCGTTTCGGGCATTAGCACTACCTAGGGGCTGATAATGCCTAATGTTTAAGCTTGTTTCTTGCAAGTAAGGTCTCCCAGGGTTCCCAGATTAAGGCAGAAGATTTCCTGATTGCGCCTGACTCTATATACAAAATCTTCCATGGACTTAACAAAATTTAGGGTACTCTACAAACGCTTTGCCATCTCGGAGGGTGCACTTTTTTCCAGTTCCTAGCAATTGTCATTTTAACTGAGGTGAGCATGTATATTAGGAGAGTCCTCTTGTGTGGGGGTGTTTTCCTCTAAGCCTAAATGTAAGAGAGCCCTATAAGGATCAGTAACCTCTGGAGACCCATCGTGTTACAGACCATATTGAGTTTACTCCAGAGTGCTTAAGGCTAGGACAAGACCACCATGTGTGTAGTGGGGGTGCCTAGACCACCACAGTTTCTCCAACAGGAGGAGGAGTGGCTAGGATAAGAGGGTCTGAAGTCTGGTCGGGACCAGGTGCCACCTAGTAAGCATTTTAAAATAAAGTTCATACATTGTGGTGCAGTGCAAGGCCGCTTTGGTGTTAGTGATGGCTACTGTCCATTTCTTAGTTGTGTACGTCATTTTTAGGTCTGTTTCCCAGGAGAGCATGTGTCTCGTCTTTGCAGTGTAGGAGGTACCAGTAAGCATCTATAATGTGCTGTGAGAGGTTTATAAGTCTGGAGCCCGTTTTCCATCGAGACCTCCCAAGCCGTAGGGGTCCGAGGCGTATCTCCCAGAAACCCCCATGCCTTCAGCAAGGACACCGCAATCTTAGAAATTCAAACTCCAGGTGCCGCGGATCTCAAATTTAGCCCACCATCTCGCCTTGCGTAAGGAGAGTAGCGGTCTCCAGCGTAAAAATCTCCAACTGTCAAGATCTCCACTTGTCTCCACCATTCAGCCTCACATTAGGGAGGGTCTGAAGAATGTGGGAGTAGGGTTGATAGGAGAAGGGTGGGGGCGATCTGGGCATTATGCCGTAGTTATACCAAAGTAATTGACATCCCTCTCACTATGTGATTAGAAATAATACATTTGGATGTAAGATGTGGGGGAAATCATAACAAGTCAGATAAATCTATATACGTCCGGAAGTGAGGCCTGCTCCAACTCCCTCCATCTCGTGGGTGGGAGGTCTCGCTCGCCTCATGCCGAGACCGTGGGAAATCATTGCTGCTTCGTAGTACAATCTCACACCTTGGTAGGCCTAAACCTCCCTGGTCAAGGGGGACTGCAAGATTGCCGCTGCAACTCTGCGCCTCTTGTTGTTCCAGACATACCTGTTAAAAAGGGGTCTGAAGTTTTTTTAATAATTTTTCTGGAACTGGAAAGGGGAATACATCTCATGGATATATGTTAATTAGGTAATAACATCATTTTCAGGGCCGCAATTCTACCCATCCAGGAGAGTTCATCGTACTTTTTGGCTCTCAAGAGATTGTCAATTTCTTTCAGCAGGCCAGATAGTTCTCTTGGAGGACTACTCTTTATCATGAGATAGAAAAACTCAGAGATGCTGAATCTCCTCTGGTAGACAATTTAAATGAAATATTGCTTCCTGCAGAACTCTCTGCTCTAAATAGTCGAGGTGTATCATATACGCTTTCGTCCTTGGTAACATTAATTTTGTAATTAGAGAGCTTACCAAATCTATTGATTAGGGCCATCAATGGCGGAAGCGAAAGGGTCGGTTCCACAATAAAAAGAGTAAGGTCGTCGGCAAATAATGCCACCCTTCTGAATCGAGGTCATGTAACAATAGCCCTGAATCTGGGTATCTCGCCAAATGGCTTCTGCTAGTGGTTCCATCACCATCGCGAAAGTAGCGGCGACAGCGGACACCCCTGCCTCATTCCATTACGTATATGGTATCCTAGGGGAGCAAAAATCCAGTCCCTTGACTTACTGCTGTGGGGAGGATGTATAGCGCCTCTACTGCTTTACAAAATGAGTGTGGATCCCGAATATCCTCAAGGTCTCAAACATATATCCCATCTCACCCTGTCAAACGCCTTTTCAGCGTCTAATGACAGGGTGAGAAGGGGCAGGCCCATATCATGTGTCTCTGAGAAGACATTTAGCAGCCTACGGGTATTGTCGGTACCTTGTCTGCCCTGGACAAACCCGACCTGGTCCAGATGGATTATAGAGGGCAAGTGTTTCCCCAGTCTGGTTGCAAGGACCTTTGAATAGATCTTAATGTCAACATTGATAAGGGAGATAGGCCTATAGCTCCCACATTCCTGAGGGTCTTTCCCTTCTTTAGGAATGGTCAAAATGTTGGCCTCCAAGTATTCCTTGAGAATCTTGCCTTCCCTGGCCACACCGCTGAACAGCCGGAGAAGGAGGGGAAAAGCAGAGAGGCAAAAGTCCTGTAAAATAACGAGGTAAAGCCATCAGGGCCCGGGGCCTTATGGGGCTTAAGGGACAAGATGGCTGTTTTTATTTCCTCAAGAGTAAATGGCTTTTCCAGATCCTCAATAGACTCTTTGCTCAGCGTTGGTAAGTGTAGTTTTGCGAAGAACTGTCCCAACTCCTCTCTACTTGCCGGCAGGTCACTAGGACTGGCGGTCTAGATCATAGAGGGTAGCATAATAGTCCGAGAAAGCTTTACCAATCTCCTTGGGGGAAACGGACTATCCTCGGGCCGTATTAATAGCCGGGATCCTGCTGTTGACCGCTCGGTTTCTACGTTTGCGGGCTAAGAGCCTGTCAGCTTTGTTTTGCTATAATAGATCTGTTTCAGCTTAAATAGGTTAGTCTGAACTTTTAATAGTTCACGCTTGCTAATTTCAGGATCTTATAATACCTACCTGGGTAGCAAGAGCAGGATCAGGAGCTCTTTTATTAGCCATTTCAAGGGGTCTCAGATCTGCGTACAATTTTGCTAAGGGGATCTTGTGCGCCGCCTTCCACTGGGCCCTTTTCTTAATGAAGTGGCCTCTTAAGTATGCTTTAAGAGCAGCCCACACAATTTTGAGGTTCGTATCTCCAGTGTCGTTAAATTTCAAAAAATCAAGGATTATTTCGGTTAGGTGCGGAATCTCCATTTCTGCGAGACACTGTTCTGGAAGTTTCCAAGATGGTCTACAGTCGGGGGGGCTGTAAGATTGAGAGTTGGGCACTAACCATGTCATGGTCTGACCACAAACAGGACTTAATCTTTGGGGCAGTAAATTTATTGAGTGTCCATGAGTCGCATAGTAAATAGTCTATCCGCGAATACGAGTTTGGGGGGTATCGAGTGGTGTGTGTAGTCTAGTTCAGTCGGAGCTAAACACCTCCAAACGTCAAATAGTCCAAATTGAAACATGAGTCCTACGGAAAGCTTGAGATAGTGTAGCTAAATTGCGGTCAATTGGGTGATTTTTATTTGTTTTTTTTGTCTAGTACTGGATCCCAAACCAAGTTCAGATCTCCTCCCAGCAAGACATGCCCTCTTTTAATGAGATCTAGTTTGTTTAGAAATTTTCGAAGAAAGGGGATCTGTCCCCTATTTTGGGGTAAAATGGAGGCCAGCGTACAAAGAATCCCTTTTAGAGTGCAGACCAAGATGAGGAATCTACCCTCAGGGTCCTGCTCAATATGTTCTACCTTACAGCTGACATCTCGATGAATCATTATGGCAACCCCTCTCTTTTTTTTCCGTGTAGGAGGCAGTTTCACATATCGGGTAAAGGGGGGAACTCCTAGGTAATTTAGAGTCCTTTTCCCAGTGGGTCTCCTGCAAAAATACTAGATGTAATCTATGTGTAAGTAGATAATTGTATAAGAGACTCCGTTAAGTAGGGGGAGTTAAGTCCCTGAACATTCAGCGTAGCCACCGAAATGGGAGCCATACTGTTAATGAATCCCTCCTGTCTTACAGGTCAGGTCTCCAAACGGGGGGGATCAGGGCATAAGACTTGGGGGCAATGGTGAAGGAGGGTGTGGTTGGGGAAAGAGTGGGAGGGAAAAGGGGGGAAAGGATGTTAGGGAGCACCTTAGTCCAAGAACAGAAATTTCGTCTTAGATCTTACTAGCGTATGTCGATGTGTACACAAACACTATCACAATGAGTGATCTCTCAACTATCAGTAAGAGAGCACAACTATATAAGTACGGGGGGGAGAGGCCGGCATGAATAGCCCAGCCCCAGTCAGCTAACTTGAAACATGCCATATTCTCTCTTTCTATGTGGGGACCTTATATTGTTTTGTTAGGGGTCTGACCGCGTTGTTATCTCTGTCTCAACATTATAAACATAGGTGCAAGAAAATTCTACTCTCATATCCCTAGTGTAAGAGTCAAGTGAAAAGATTTATAAGTTGGTCAGTACCTAGTCATTACTGTCTATGTCTTCTGAGGCGCCTCTTAAAGTACTTGTGATTTAGAGTTTTACTCAGGCTGGGTGGTGTGATTTATATCTTATAGATCTGATGATATTTGCATAAACAGTAAAATGAACAACAAAAATCATGACCAATACCAATAAAAATAAAATAATATATATTGATGACCATCATCCCAATAGGACTAATCTGGGGGGTTCCAGTGTTACTACACCTAAGAGCTGTTGTCTAATTGAAATATAGTTGATACCCGATTTACAGGTGACTCCTGACTTGCCCTACCTGGAATAAGTATGGCCGTCTACAGTAAGTGGAAAGTAGAGGGAGAAGAGTATTTCTTCTCTGTAGAGCTTACTCAATGATAGGGGGTAGGCAACCAAAAGGGAGCGTGAAAAATTCATTTATCCATTAAAAGATCATACGGATCTGGATTTCAGTTGATAGAGCTACAAGTGGTGAATGCTACATCTTGGTTATTTCTCTAAGCATCTAACTAGGGTGTGTGTAGCTCTGGGTGATGGTCATCTGAATGCTGTGCCAAAACTAGATAACTCATGAACTATCCCATCTCTTAGCTAATATAGGAAAACTTGAAACATATATCAACAGGTACTTGTGAGCACAAAGAGACGAGATGGGAGAGAAAGAGGGAAAGAAAGGAGTTTAGAGTTTAGAGAATAGGAGGTAAGGAGGGAAAGAGTACAAAGAGGAGAGACAGGCCAAATACACACATGCGAAATACATTTATTATATTGTAGCGGTCTCACCAATCTTCGTGCACCCTCGGTACACACGAGTCAGTCTCTTTAGTTGTATATAGTCTCTTAATCAAGAGTCCAGAACATGGAGAGATAACAATCTGCATATCAAACTAATTGCAATCTACTAGTGTCTCATGTGGGGGAGTCTCTATCCCTAGATATTGAGGTTTTCCTCTGGCTGCTTCTAGGTCTCTGCGGAAGGGGCCCCGATTCAGGGGCTGATGCTCTCAAGCCTCTTCCAGGCACACTCGCTTGGGCAGTTGCAGGTGGATCCTGTGGTAGCAGTCCCCATCTTTGGAGTAGCTCTCTCGCCTGCTGGGGGGAAGAAGCCGCAAATTGCTGTTTATCTTTGTTGATGTAGAGCTTAACGGGAAAGCCCCATCTATATTTTATAGCTTTGTCCCTCAAGATTTTGGTGAAGGGTGGTAGTGCCTTCTTAATTGGAGGGTATGTGGGGAGAGATCCTGATATACTTGGATAGGCAGCGTATTGCTCCGGGAGTGGCTTGTCGCTTGCTAGGGTCCTCAGTAGTTTTTCTCGGAAGGTATAATAATGAAGCCGGGCAAATTACATCTCTGGGTTTGTCCCTTTAGCCGTCCGCGGCCTTAGGGCTCTATGTGCTCTGTCAATCAGCATCTCTTTCTCTATCCCAGTGCCAAGGACAGCAACAAATAGGTCCTGCTGGAATTTTTCCAGATCTTGTGGAGGCACATACTCAGGGATACCTTTCACTCTAATATTATTGCGACGGGTCCTGTCCTCAAGGTCTGCGAGTTTAAGTTCCAGATCCGTGATCTGTTCTGCAAGCCCCTGCGAATAACCTAATAGGTTGGAATGATCTCCCATCAGGTCCTCCTGTTTACGTTCTAGAGCATCTGTTCTTTCACCGATTAGGGCTATGTCTCTTTTCAAATCAGCATGGCCTTTGTCAAACTTCTTAGACAGGGAGTCATGGTGTGAGGCGAGGAGTGACCTGATAGAGTCCATCATATTATTATCGGTAGTTGCATCTTGTTGTTAGAGACGGCCAGTGGCTTGAGTTAGGGTTGTTCTGATGCGAGCATCATTGAGGCTGCTTGTGTCTGAGGCTTCATCTTCTTAGCCCGATTGCTGCCTAGAAGCATGTTGACCAAAGTGATCAGCAACTGTTCTTTTAGGAGTGTTTATGGGACTTTGATTTCTCTTGAAAGTTTGAGGGCATCTTGTGTTTCTGCAGTTGTAGCGGCATTAAGTATACCAAACAGATAAGGAGAAAAATATAGCACTATGAAGAAAACTTTTATAAGGCTGACTGGGGCTATGGCATTAGTGGAGTTATTACATCTTCATCTCAGATCGTGGCAACAATCTATGAATTGAGCTGAGATTAATAGGAATCTGTGTCTTGAAACTTGAGATTGATAGAGCTTTCACAGATGTCTAGTCTCTCCTCTGGGGAGTTGGCCCCTCAGGACGATGTGGGGTCAGGTATGGGGGTATGACCCGCAGGCAATAAGGGCCGGCGGGAAAGGGAGAGGAGAGACTGGTGAAACCGCAAGAAATGTGAAGCAAATCCTGGATCCTAGTCTGTTTCTAGGGTGATCAGTGAGACTAGTTTAGAGGGGTTACTTCAAAAATATATCCCTATTGGGTCTCAGGGGTATTATCTCCAGTAGGCCAGTTAAAATTAAAGCGCAGATAGCCCGGCACCTTGTTGTTAATGTCTGCTTAGGCCTAATACGGTCTAGAAACAGTAGCTATGATGAAGTGAAAGGAGTCTCTTACTGTTCCCAAGCTGCAGTGAAATATTGCTGCCCAGGTATGTTTCTAAGGCAGGCCGGGTCTCTGGCAAAAGCAAGGTGTGTGGTGGCGTACTAGGCCCTCTGTAATAAAGTGCACTTTAAATTCCTGGAGTGAGGGATAAAAAAAAAAAAAGGGTGCTCCACTGAGGTTTAAATCTTTTTAGGCCAATCAGAGGTATTTTAGCAGCTCAGGCTGTCCTAAAGTTAGTCCATAAAGGCATGGGGATAGCAGGTTTGAGTTCTGCAGCACCTGGGTTAATAATTTGTGCAGTTGGTAAGCAGGGGCACGCTTTTTGCTGTTTTAAATATCAGCTTGCTGAAGTGCTGGGGGTAAATTCTTGTGGCTGGAGCACCAAGGGGGCTCAGTTGTTACAGGGGGGGGGCCAAGTTACTTCCCAGGCAATATGGCAGGGCCAATATGGGGCTATGCTCTATGACCGTTAGGTCTGACAAGGGCAAGTATGTAATGTGCTGAAATAGAAGCAGCTCAAAGGTTACGGTCTCACCTAATTAATGCTGATCAGAATTCCCCCCAGCTGGTCAGGGTGTGCTGAATACCTCGTTTCGGTAGGGTGTCAGTGTGCAAGAGAGCACATCAGAGCCTCCGCTGCTTTGTTGGCCGCTGTACTCGTAGCTCCTAGGTTTGCAGGCCCCTGTGTGGCCAAAGCCGACTGTGCAGTGTGATGGGATCCCCTGAAGTTCTTTTAAAACACACAGGGCTCTGCGCTAATTCTCTATGGCGTTTCTTTACAGAGGTTCCTCAGAAGGCTGGTTTTGACGTTTCCTTGCGACCACGGGTCAGTCGGCTCCCCCGGTCCAATTGCGATCTCCCAATAGCCCTCGGAAGCTGCACTGCGCCTCACTACCTAGGAGTTGGTTCCGGAGCGGGTCCCCGACCCTCCGGAGCCCAAGAGGCTCGAAATCCCACTATGTAGCAGAGCTGGCTTGCTCAAAGGCGGCAGTTCAGGGCTAGTCGTCCAGGCGAGGTAATGTATCAGAGCCTGCTCAGGCCAGCGGAGCACAAATATGCCAGAGAGAAGGTTCCACTGTGGCTAAGCAATAGCACTGAAATAGTGCTCGGTATTAGGCACCCAGATGAAGGTTTATATTAAAATTAAAGTTAGGTTGGATCACTTCTAAGTCCTTTTTTAAGGTTTAAGACTCAGAGCTCCTAGAGTGTGCTACCATTCAGCACGGCAGTTAGCTCCGCCCCATTCTTTATTGTGTTTTATGCTGCGACATGTGTGAGATGAGGCTCTGTCAATGTGTGAACAGTCAGGTTTCCTTAGAGAGATACGACGCAGCCTTTTTTGGTGTGTTTTCTCGTTAGTGCAGGGGCGGTCCTGCATGGCACTCCATGTGACCAGGTGTGGCCTCCTTAACTTCCTCTTCTTGACCGGTGGTTGCAGGAGACAAAGCATTTTCTCTTTGATTCGGGCCATCGAGGTGGTGAGTGCCCTGGCCATTGGGGTATAAAAGTGCTGTTTAATTCTTTTTAGTCTGTAATAAAAGCGCAAGCTACAGAGGACTGAGATTTGGTTAAAGAGGGAGTACCCTCTAACATATCAAATTCCTGTGTTTATTGTGAAGATGTTCTGGAGGATCCGCCTGCTCAACTATGTTCCACATGCTTTGATAATATTTTAATATCTAAAAAGAATGAGATATTTAGTACAACTGAGCCGTACACCTCTGAGGGTTCTCTGTCCCACAAGGTGCCTTCCAAGACGCAGTTCCAAACGGGCGGTCTCTGAGGCCTTCAATGCCTTACCACGCCCTACTAAGCGAAAGGTGAAACATAACTATCCATCCCAGGGGTCATCTATTCCATTGGATGTCTCTGATAGATTATCCGCTGATGAAGACGACTCCGACTCTTCAGAGGGGGCTCTCTCTGTGTCAGAATCGGGGACATCTAGACCTCCGTATGCGGAGGAGCTAGACTTTAAGTTTAAGATGGAGCATTTTAGCTTTCTGTTGAAAGAGGTGCTTGCTACGTTAGAGGTTCCGGAACCGAAACTACCGGAGGAACCTTCAATCCCTAAACTAGATAAGATGGCTAATATTATTAAGAACGAATGTGAGACACTCTGCTTTTTCTCCCTACTTCTTTTAAGAAACTGTTCCCCATTCCGGACTCTCAGCTTGAGCTGTGGGTGGCCATTCCTAAGGTGGATGGTGTTATCTCCACGCTCGCTAAGCGCACGACTATCCCGCTTGAAGATAGCTCTTTGTTCAAGGAGCCCATGGATAAAAAAAATGGAATCCATGTTGAAAAAGACATTTCAGCTCTCGGGGTTCGTTTTTCAAACTGCAGCGGAGGTGGCTGCGGTGGCTGGGGCTGCTACCTACTGGTGTGACGCTCTTTCAGCTATGGTCAAGGTGTAGACTCTCCTCAAGAAGATATAGGAACGAATTAAGGCCTTAAGGGTAGCTAATTCATTCATCTGTGATGCAAATATGCAGATTATTCACCTGAATGCGAAGACACCAGGTTTTTCTGTTCTAGCCCGTAGGGCTCTGGTTGAAGTTGTGGTCTGCTGACAAGTCTAGATTACTATCCTTCATTTTTCAGGGGAAAGTTCTTTTTGATCAGGAACCGGACTCTATTATATCCACTTTCACGGGAGGCAAGAGTGCTTTCCTACCACAGGATAAAAAGAATAAACTTAAGGGGTCTACTTTTCGTCCCTTTCGTTCGGGACAATTACTAATGCCAGCAACCTGCCGCGTAAACTGAGCAGTCCAAGGGATCTTGGAAGCCAGCTCAATCTTGAACAAAGCCAAGCAGAGCAAGAAACCCGCCGAGACAAAATTGGCATGAGGGGATGGCCCCCGATCAGTCTATGGATCGCGTAGGGACAGACTATCTCTTTTTGCAGAGGCCTGGATGAGAGACATTCAGGGACCCTTGAGTTCTGAAGGCCATCACCTAGGGTTATAGGATAGGGTTCAAGACTCATCCGCCCTGGGGGCGAATTCCTCCTGTCAAACCTATCATCAAGACCAGAGAAGAAGAGAGACGCCTTAAGGGATCTCTCCTCTATCTGGATAATTTCTGGAAGAAAAGGGTCTGGGGTATTATTCACACCTTTTTGTGGTCCCAAAGGAGGGGCACGTGTCATCCGATTCTAGACCTAAAGGGCCTAAACAAGTTTCTGTCGGTCCCATCGTTCAAGATGGAGACGATCAGATCTATTCTTGCCCCTAGTTCAAGAGGGACAGTTCATGACTACAATAGATTTGAAGGATGCTTACCTTCAGTTGCCAATCCACAAGGATCACTTCAGGTTCCTAAGATTTGCCTTTCTGGACCAACACTTCCAGTTTGTGACCTGGTGACTGCCCCAAAAGTCTTTATAAAGGTTCTGGGAGCATTGCTCGCGGTGGCGAGAACCAAAGGTATTGCAGTCGCACCTTATCTGGACGACATCCTGGTCCAGGCTCCCGCCCTGCAGTCTTGCAGAGGATCATTCGAGGGCTCTTCTTCTTCTTCTTCGATCTCATGGATGGAAGATAAACATAGGAAAGAGTTCCCTGGTTTGCAGCAACAGAGTGGAATTTCTGGGCATGATAATAGATTCTGTATCCATGAAGATTTTCCTGACAGATAAGAGATGTTGCAAGATTACGTCCAGCTGTCTTGCCCTTCAGACCTCCTCAAGGCCATCTGTGGCCCGGTGTATGGAGGTGGTTGGGCTCATGGTATCCAGCATAGATGTCATTCCATACGCCAGGTTCTATCTCCATCCTCTTCATTTGTGCATGCTGAGACAATGGAACCGCAATCACTCGGATTTATCCCAACAGATATCTCTGGACAAGCCGAACGAGGGAGACCCTCTCTTGGTGGATCTTTCCGGATCAACTGTCACAGGGGACATCCTTCTTGAGACCATCCTGGGAGATTGTGACCACGGACGCAAGTCTGTCAGGATGGGGAGTTGCTTGGGGTGCCAGGAAGGCGGACTCGAAAGGAGTCGCTTCTCCTGATCAATATTCTGGAACTTTGAGCTATCTTAATGCTCTAAGGGCTTGGCCCCTTCCGGGGTCGTCCCGATTAATCAGATTCCAGTAGGACAACATTACCTCGGTGGCTAACATTAACCATCAGGGGGAACGAGAAGCTCTCCGTAGCCATGAGGGAAGTATCTCGGATTCTGGAGTGGGCGGAGACCCACAATTGTTCGCTATCAGCGATCCACATTCCGGGTGTGGACAACTGGGAAGCGTATTTTCTCAGCAGACAATAGTTTCATCCAGGGGGAATGCTCTCTCCATCCCGAGGTGTTTGCGGAGATCTGCATCAGATGGGGGACACCGGAGATAGATCTCATGGCGTCCAGACTCAACTTCAAAGCTACCCAGATACGGGTCACGGTCCATTGATCCCCAGGCAGAGCTGATAGATGCCTTTTGAGGTGCCTTGGGAGTTCAACCTAGTCTACATATTCTACATATTTCCTCCGTTACCACTTCTACCTCGAGTAGTGGCCCGCATCAAGCAGGAGTAAGCTTAGGCTATTCTAATTGCTCCATCGTGGCCGGGGAGGAAGTGGTTTGCGAATCTGGTGGGGATGTCATTGTCTCCTCCATGGAGGTTACCTTGTCGCAGAGATCTGCTGGTTCAGGGTCCCTTTCTACATCAAAATCTTGATCCTCTGAGGCTGACTGCATGGTGATTGGACACTTAGTTCTAGCCAAGAGAGGTTTTTCTTAAAGAGTGACTTATACTCTCATTCAAGCCAGGAAACCAGTCACTCGGCGCATCTATCATAAGGTGTGGAGGATCTACTTGTCCTGGTGAGAGGAACGTGGATTTCCGTGGCATAAGGTTAGGGTATCCAGGATCCTGTTCTTTCTACAGGATGGGTTGGAGAAGGGACTTTCCGCCAGTTCCTTAAAGGCTTTATCTGTACTGTTACACAAGAAGCTTGCGGAGCTTCCTGATATTCAGTCCTTTGTTCAGGCTCTGTCTAGGATCAGGCCTGTCTTTTAAGAAATTCTGCTCCCCCTTGGAGCTTAAACTTGGTACTTAAGATTTTGCAGAGGGCTCCGTTTGAGCCTATGCATTCACTTGACATTAAAACTCTTTCCTGGAAGGTTCTATTCCTATTGGCTATTGCATCGGCATGCAGACTCTCTGAGTTGGCGGCCTTGCAATGTGAGCCTCCTTACTTGGTTTTTCACGCCGACAAGGCTGTTCTTCACACTATTTCATCCCAAGGTTGTGTCGAATCGTAAAATCAATCAGGAGATAGTTCCTTCCTTGTGTCCTAACCCTTCTTCTTCAAAGGAAAGGTTACTTCATCATTTGGATGTGGTTCGAGCCTTGAAATTCTATCTTCAGGCCACAAAGGAATTCAGACAGACTTCGTCCTTATTTGTGGTGTATTCAGGGGAAGCGCAAGGGGCAGAGGGCCTCTTCCACTTCCCTATCTTATTTTGGTTGAAGAGCATTATTCGCTTGGCCTATAAGAAAGTGGGACATAAGCCTCCTCAGAGTATTACGGCTCACTTAACTAGGGCTGTGGCTTCTTCATGGGCCTTTAAGAATTAGGCCTCTATGGAGCAGATTTGTAAGGCGGATACTTGGTCCTCCTTACATACTTTTGATAAATTTTACAAATTTGATGTCTTCGCTTCAGCGGAAGCGGCTTTTGGGAGAAAAGTTTTGCAGGCTGTGGTGCCCTCAGTTTAGGGTCCGCCTCTTTTTGCACTCCCGTTTTTTTAATTTTGTCCTCTAGAGCTTTGGGTATTTGTTTCCCACAAGTAATGAATGAAGCTGTGGACTCTCCTCCCATTAAGATGGAAAACATAAATTTATGCTTTCCTGATAATTTCATTTCCATCTGTGGGAGGAGAGTCCACGGCTCCCGCCCGTTTCTCCAGTGGGCAGACCTAAATTTATTTTGTTCTTCTGGCACCATTTATATCCTGATATTTCTCTTACTGTTCCTTGTTCCCTTGGCAGAATGACTGGGGGGTGAGGGAAGTGTGGGGGGGGGGTATTTAAGCCTTTGGCTGGGGTGTCTTTGCCTCCTCCTGGTGGCCAGGTTCTTAATCCCCACAAGTAATGAATGAAGCCGGGGACTCTCCTCCCACAGATGGAAATTAAATTATCAGGTAAGCATAATTTGTTATATTTAAAAACACAACAGGATATACAATATATAGTAAGGTAATCCGGTAGGTGTCCCACTTACTAGAAAGAACCTCAGTCTAATTAGGTAAGTTGCCGCATCTGTGAGGGAGAGACCTCCGGTGTCCAGGTATCTGCTGATATTGTGAGTATTCGTATCTCTTCTTGGAGTATGGTACTTCCAATCTGTGATGAAAGTCAGGAGGCGTCCTTTATAGCTCCTCTCATGCATGTAGATGAAGGAATAAGAGAGTGAAAAATGATTGTGAGATATTGTAAAGTTTAATGCACACAAACACAGACGTTTGAATAACACACTCACATGCTGAAACTTCAAACAATATTTGATATGATATGCCCAATCACGGTCTCAGGGACTGGTTCTGTTTTGAGTTTACACCTGAGCAGGTACCCTTATAGTTCCGGTCCCGTTATTGCAAAGAGTCACTGAGTACACATAAAAGTACTAGGCAAATACCCAGTGTAGCAATAAAAGTTGCACTCACAAGTGCCTGTAATTAAAACAAAGTGTAAATATCCCTTACACGTTTCAAAGGTTTAAATGTTAGGGTACACCTACCGTATTACCTTACTATACTAATATTGCTATATATTGCATATCCTGTTGTGTTTTTATATGAATATATATATATATATATATATATATATATATATAAAAATATACTTTCAAATAGCTTTTTATATGTTTTTACTGTAACAAGTGATTGACTGTACATTGCCTAAGTCCCTATAGCGCTACTACAATCCTTTTTGCGGTGTGTGCGTGTGTGTGTGTATATATGTATATATATATATATATATATATATATATATATATATATATATATATATATATATATATATATATTATATATATATATATATATATATATATATATAAAATAGCAAAAAGGGAGAAAAATATTAGGACACATATGAATGTCCTAAAAAAGCAAGGGAAATAACTATAGCACATGAAAATATATTTTGAAAAATCCAATTTCTTTATTCAAATATCCCACATCACATTCAGTGATTAATCTATTCCACCAGGCTGCGGCAGTTAGAGTGAAATCTTACAATTTAAAATAAAACAACAATAGGTCTACGTAAAGCTAAAAGAATATCCCAGTTCCTATGCATACGTATGCAAACTACAAATGCCTCAACCTATAAGATAGCATATATACAGTGTATTACATAATAAAGAACAATACTATGTTAGAGATATCAAGCTAACAGCTGGTTCATCCTGCAAATGAATATAAACATTAAAACAGCTTTAAAGTCCATGCCCCCACTGTAGATGTAAACAATGGCTCCTGAGACCATATAGTGGCAAGTCACGGAAGGTACCGGTACACGGAAGGCAACAGTTCCTGCTGCACACTAGGTCAGACCGATACAAAGCTTTTGAACATTAGGCAGAAAAAAGGACCGTACTTATCTTTAGTCCTTCAGAGTAGAGTTGCGATGAAACTATTCAATGCTGATCCGTAATTCCTCGGCGTGTGACGTAACCCCCAATGGGGGTGGCCAACTCGTCACTGCAGCTCCAATTGGTTCCTAGCACATGGACCTGTTCCTATTGGTCCAGGAAATCCAAAGGAAAGTTAACCAGTCGCAACTCTGTGTATCATTGTCAGGGGATCCAATAGAGATACCAGAATATATCGTTAGCATAAAAAGTTCTTTTCACACATTAGTAGTTAGTCACCACCTCTGTTAGCCGTTCTCAAGCCCCACAATAGATTCACAGGCATACTTCATGCGCTATCATCTCAGCGCAGGTTCACAGTCCACAGATATGTCCTGCTTCATAGGCTATTTCAGAATCAGCAATAGAGGCTTTTTTGTACTGGGATAAGATTTCAGCTTTCACGCATTACCAATAAAACCTCAGAATGTTGTTGACTTATTTCTGAGGTGCTATACACATAGTGCCAACGCACGTTTCACCCCCCTCCAGAGCATGTGTCTCAGGGGTTATACAGCAATATTTTCTACTCTCTCAGACTTTAAAATGTTTATATATATATAAAATCCCTAAACTGCAGACTGTCTGCTAGTACATAAGATGGTGATAAGGAGGTGGGAGGGAAAATATAAACCTTCCTGTACAAACTACCTTTACTCCCATGAATTTCAGAAGTGTGGTGTGCAGCTGCAATTAGTATCCTAATTGCCAAAAAAACCCACATTTTTCTTTGTTCTATTGGTATCTTTATTTAAAAAAGCAAGAATCTAAGTATAGGAGCCAGCCAATTTTTGGTTTAGCACCTAGGTAGTTCTTGCTGATTGGTGGCTAGATTTAGACACCAATAGGCAAGCGCTACCCAGGTGCTAAACCAAAACTGGGCCGGCTCATCAGCTTACATTTTGCTTTTTCAAATATAGATACCAAGAGAACGAAGAAATTGATAATAGCAGTAAATGAGAAAATTGCTTTAAATGGATCCTGAATCGTGAAAGTTTTGATTTAGACTAGACTATCCCTTTTAATGTGTATATAAGCATATACATATATATATTTATATTTTCTGCCATTGCTGCAGTACTTACACCCTTCGCTGCACAAGGTTCTCATTCCGTTTTACTCCGTTGAGCGCAAATATCGCTTTCACTGAAGCGATATTTTCTTCTTAACTTGTAATCTAGCCCAATATGTAATAATATCTTCAAGAAAAATTGCCCCAAATAATCTGACAGAAACCTCTGAAAGGGCATGACATTGTGATTGGATTAATGGAATTAATTTACCAAAAATTAAACATTACAGCCACGAATAAACAGCGTCTTTCTATATAATTATAAAAGGTTATTCATCCTGAAATATAGATTCGTTTTTAATGTATCTTAAATAGGAACTATCATTAGATAAATATTTTCCCCAAAAAGCATTTTATTTAAAAAAACAAAAACTATTTAAATCAACAAAATCTTATTTTTTTTAAAAAAAATATTAAAAAAAAGCTGATTTTAATTTAAAAAAATATACTGTATATATTTTTTAAATCATTGATTTGTATCTGCTTTTTGTGGCAGTTCTTAGTTGCTTAGCAATAAAGGTAAAGATATTTTAGAGTGATGACCGCTTCTATTGATTTATTTTTAAGTTCTCAGATTCCAGTATAAATTTGCTGCAAGCACCAAAAGTAATAAAATATCAGCTAGTAAACGCTTAGCTTGCATTTGATGGTACAGCGAGTTAACCCTTTCCTGCCAGGGCTAAAGTGTCTACATTGGAACAACGGTTCCGATGTAGACAAATTAAAATCACGCGATCGTGCACACGATCTGCGATATTTCAATTATTGGATCGGGTCTGGGGGGCATCCCTATAACCCTAGGAACGCCCTCCAGACTGCGATCAAATCCAGGAAGCACAGAAGGCTTCAGGACAGCCGTTGGCTATGACGTTCTATTCCGTCATAACGGCTCTAAAGCCCAGTGTAATTATGACGGAATATAACAGCATAGCAGTGTTAAAAGGTTAAAGGATCAGTAAATAAAGTAGATTTGCATAATCAACAAATACATGATAAAAAAGACAATACAATAGCACAAACTGGTTCCTTTCTGTTTTTGGGTCTTAGCAGAAAATTATTGTTCTTGTGTGTGTTATATTTTTTTCTTTTTTTCACCCACTAATTCATCTTTTGTTTTTTATTTCCCTTTTTTGTCTCCTTTCATTCATTCTTTTTTCCTTTTTATTTGTTGTGTAAACAAATTGGAACAGCACATAGAGTAATAACATATTTCTGTCAGTAAAATGCTTGAGAAACGTTAATACTAAATACAAATAGCTTAATAAGAATTATACATAGTAACATTAATTCTAAATAAAAGTAACTTGTTAAAGGGACACTGAACCCAAAGTTTTTCTTTTGTGATTCAGATAGAGTATGCAATTTTAAGCAACTTTCTAATTTACTCCTATTATCAATTTTTCTTCATTCTCTTGCTATCTTTATTTGAAAAAGAAGGCATTTAGCTTTTTTTTTTTTTTTGTTCAGAACTCTGGACAGCACTTTTTTTATTGGTGGATGAATGTATCCACCAATCAGCAAGGACAACCCAGGTTGTTCACCAAAAATGGGCCGGTGGAAAACGGCCACAGCCAAAAAAGGTGATATTGTGCATTTGCAACATACAATGTGTGTGTGTGTGTGTGTTTTTGTGTTTGTCAGTGTAAGTCTGTGTGTAAAAGAGTATTTGTGTTAGTGTGTGAGAGCGTTTAGAGTCTGTGTGGGTGTGAGAAAGTGTGCATGTGAGTGTGTGTTAGTATGCTATAGTGAGCGTGCATGAGAGTTAGTGTGTGTTAGTATGTTATGAGTGTGTGTTAGTATGTTATAGTGTGCGTGAGCGTGCCTGAGTGTGAGTGTTTTAGTATGTTATAGTGTGCCTGAGTGTGTGTTAGTATGTTATACTAACACACACTAACTCTCATGCACGCACACTATAACATACTAACACACACTCAGGCACACTATAACATACTAAAACACTCACACTCAGGCACGCTCACGCACACTATAAAATACTAACACACACTCATAACATACTAACACACACTAACTCTCATGCACGCTCACTATAACATACTAACACACACTCATAATATACTAACACACACTAACTCTCATGCACGCACACTATATTATGAGTGTGTGTTAGTATGTTATAGTGTGCGTGAGCGTGCCTGAGTGTGAGTGTTTTAGTATGTTATAGTGTGCCTGAGTGTGTGTTAGTATGTTATAGTGTGCGTGCATGAGAGTTAGTGTGTTTTAGTATGTTATAGTGTGCGTGAGCGTGCCTGAGTGTGAGTGTTTTAGTATGTTATAGTGTGCCTGAGTGTGTGTTAGTATGTTATAGTGTGCCTGAGTGTGAGTGTTTTAGTATGTTATAGTGTGCCTGAGTGTGTGTTAGTATGTTATAGTGTGCGTGCATGAGAGTTAGTGTGTGTTAGTATATTATGAGTGTGTGTTAGTATGTTATAGTGTGCGTGAGCGTGCCTGAGTGTGAGTGTTTTAGTATGTTATAGTGTGCCTGAGTGTGTGTTAGTATGTTATAGTGTGCCTGAGTGTGAGTGTTTTAGTATGTTATAGTGTGCCTGAGTGTGTGTTAGTATGTTATAGTGTGCGTGCATGAGAGTTAGTGTGTGTTAGTATGTTATGAGTGTGTGTTGGTATGCTATAGTGAGCGTGCATGAGAGTTAGTGTGTGTTAGTATGTTATGAGTGTGTGTTAGTATGCTATAGTAAGCGTGCATGAGAGTTAGTGTGTGTTAGTATGTTATAATGAGTGTGTGTTAGTATGTTATAGTGTGCGTGAGCGTGCCTGAGTGTGAGTGTTTTAGTATGTTATAGTGTGCGTGAGCGTGCCTGAGTGTGAGTGTGTTTTAGTATATTATAGTGTACGTGAGTGTGAGTGTGTTTTAGTATGTTATAGTGTGCGTGAGTGTGAGTGTGTGTTAGTATATTATAGTGTGTTTTAGTATGTTATAGTGTGTGTGAGTGTGTGTTAGTATGTTATAGTGTGCGTGAGCGTGCCTGTGTGCGGTGTTTTAGTATATTATAGTGTGCGTGTGGGAGATAGCTAATGTTTGCGAGTTTGTGCTTATGTGCTAACATACGTAGCGTGTACCCTGCAAAAAATGTTTTGCTGTGCACAGCGCAAGACTGTTTGGATTTGGCCTGAACTAAAGGTGGCCACCCTAGTTGGCAGTAGAAGAACAAACGACGGAGATAAAAAGCTAATTATGAGACAATAAATCTGTAAATATCCGTAAAGTATAAAGAATAGCAGCCCGGGAAGCAGATTCATCCCTGATTCTCAGCACAAATTCTGTTAGTTGCAAAGCAATAAATCACTTGTGTAGGACACAAAAAACACAGGAAAGTCTTGAAATAGTTATTTTAGAAAGAAAACAAAACTAAGATTTCAAATCTTTCCTAAATATTTACAAACCTAAATCCGAAATAGGTGCAATAAACTGAGATTGTCTTTAACATTTTCTTTTTTTCAGGTGGTTCTTCGAAGTGCTGGGATACCCAAAATATACGCTCCCTAATATGGTCAACGGTGTCCTGATGACAATCGTGTTCTTCATTGTGAGGATAATGGTGATTCCAATCTACTATCAACGTGTTTTTTCCACTTTTGGCACAGAGGCGTTTCACAGACTTGGACTTGGGGCACAGTGCGCCTGGATAATTTCTAGTGTATCTCTGGATATAATGAACGTGATGTGGATGATGAAAATCGCCAAAGGGTGCTACAAAGTTCTCTACCACAATGATGGTAAATTGACCAAAACTCACGATAATGGGAAACTCGAATAAAAGGAATATATGGATTGTCTTCCAACCAGCAGCTGTTGGGGCCATTAACAGATCTGCATGCTCTTCGTTTCTGTTATAAAATGCATTCGAATAGACTTCCATTAATACCTCTTTAAAATGTAACACCCTTTGCACTGCCCCTGAGCTACTACAACCATACTACTCCAAAGAAAGGAAAAAACAAAAATTGGTTCTTTAATATTTCAACTGGAAGTTACCTCAAAATACTGCAAAAGTTTTTTTTTTATGATGATGGAATATACATCCAGTGTTCATTTTAAATTTATATAAATTAAATTCAGATATAAAAAGTGATTTTCTTCTAATTTTAAAGGGATTTTAAATACTTCTTGTTTTTGTGTAAAAAAATAAAGAAAAATTGTGCTTTGCTCCACACTCCTTAGAGCAGTGATGGCAAACCTTGGCACTCCAGAGATTTCAGAACTACATTTTCCATGATGCTTTACTGGACTTCAGATGTTTCAGAACTACATTTCCCATGATGCTTTACTGGACTTTAGAGAACCTAAGCATCATGGGAAATGTAGTTCTGAAACATCTGGAGTGCCACGGTTCGCCATCACTGCCCTAGAGGCCAAAAAGTAGACGTGCATTCATCACAAATGTAGACAAAAAGCCGAATTTCTTTTTGTGAATGTGCAACACACTAAGATCTGGATTTGCACTCACAAAAGAAGACATCTGAAAATAGCCGAATGTGCATTTATATCCCTACAAATGACACGAATGCACAGGCCTACCAAAAAGCAAATGCTGCAAATCAAATAGCTGGCCTATGCAAATTGCAGCGTTTTATAAACCTGTTACAGATTTTTCTATTTGGCATCTCTAGGAAGCGTGGTACAGCCTCAATTTTCTTTTTTTTATCACAAAAGCAAGAGGTATTTAATGGTACATTTTTATTAAATAATTACAGATCCAGTGTTTGTTTTAAATTTGATTATATCAAGTTCAAATATAAAAATATTTGATCTATTCTCTGATTTTTAAAAGGGGCATTACATTTCTCTTTGTGTAAAAATAAATTGTGCTTGATCCACACTCACAAATTCTGCAACCTAAGTTTTTAAAATGCTGCAAATTAAATAGCTGATTTAGGCAAATTACAGCATTCTGAAAACCTAAGTTACAGATGTTCCTCTTTGGACTTTCTAGGGAGCGTGGATCAAGCATGTTTTTTTTTTTAACTAAAAAAATGTCCCTCCTAAAGGACCAGTAAAACCCTTAAGAGATATTTGCAATATATTTTCATGATTTATTTTGTCCCCTTTTCATGTATAAACAGCACCCTGCTGGCTTCTCGAGGCTAACCCTGCTACATATATCCCCAATTGGCTTTAACTGATAACTGCAAAACAATGCAATACTAACCTCATAGCTGGAGCTAGCATTCTTGTCTGAGGTCTAAGGGGTCGATTTATCAAAGGCTTCGCAAGCCTTTCGACCCCATACGGCTGCAGGTTCTCACAAGAGAACCTGCATGCCGTATTTAACAAGCAGCGGTCATCAGACCTCTGCTTTCCTAACCTTTCGCCACCTCTAAAGTGGCAAATTTCAATCTCCCCGGTATATTCCGACCGGGGAGATTGACAGCTCCTGCCCGCGCGTGATTGGCTGTGAGCAGGCAGCGGGCGCGATTGCATGCTAGTGCAAAATAGCGCTCATGTGCAATGTTGAATTCCGCCTCGTTTTGATAAATCGCACCCTACAGCCCAGATTGGCTCCTCCAAATAAGGCAAATGGTGGATGGAGTTTGGCTATTGATAAAATATTGCAGTAAAAAGGGTGTTAATTTGTTTAACAAATGTTAAGACTTGGCTGCTATGTTGTTCTATAGCAATGACGGCAAACCATGGCACTTCAGATGTTTCAGAACTACATTTCCCATGATGCTCGATCACACTTCAGAGTACCTAAGCATCATGGGAAATGTAGTTCTGAAACCTCTGTAGTGCCACGGTTCGACCATTATTGTTCAAAAGCTAAACAGAAATGTCTTGTAATTGCAAGGTGATTACTGTCCCTTTTTTTAATTGGTCAGTATTAAAATATGAGTTCACTAAAAACCGTATGCGACACCAGCGGCAATATTAACCTTCCCCCCATTAATGTGTAGAAATTTGATGGTTGTGGGGCTAATGTTGAATAAATAGGAAATGTTCTTGGCAAATATTCTGAATATATTTTTGGCTGTACATATGTATCTATTATTTAGGGAGTAGGGAGGTAGACGTGAACTGAAATGCATAATGATCTAGTTGGCTTTTTGTATTTGTAAATATTTCATTTGACACAGTGACGTCCCTCAGAGAATATTTGAAATAAGTAGCAAAAAAAAAAAAAAAAAATTAAATAAAAAAAAAAAAAAAAAAAAAAATCAATTGAATAAATTGCATTGCCTGGGTATTTACAGCAGGTACTTTAAAATACTTTTGACTCAGGTTTTTTCTAGTGCTTTTTTTATTATTTTAATGTACTTGTGTAGGCTTTAGAATTGAGTTGTTCACGTTGCTAGTGTGCTCTCTCACAGCGTTCTGTTGACCTTATGAATAATTAACGTTAGTTTGCATTTTTAATGAATTTCACCGGGTTCAGTTACACGGAGAGAATCTTAATGTTTCCATCACCTTTTCAAGTTTTTTTTTTTGTTGCTTTAATGCATGAGCCAAATAATGGAAACTGTTATTTTTGATTACTCTGCACTTTGGCAAGAAACACAACAGTTTTAATATGTATAATTTTATTAGTCATTTAATATATAGATGTTTTTGTTTTCCACAATTCTGTAGAAGCATTAAAAAGGCAACTGTTAATAAATACCTGACATTTGTGTCATAACGCACACAAAAAAAAAAGTTTATTATTCATTTATTTTTCCTAATAACAGGAGAGCAATAACCATAAGAGCTTTTATTTTCTTAATCAGATAATGTCCAATAAAATAGTTGCTTAAATGCAATGAATAATGACATTTTGGAAGATTAACTGTTATTTTTGTCTACATGTGTTGTACCAAGATAGGGTTACTGCAAGATCTGTAAATGAATGGAGAAAATTCCCAGTTTATTATGCTATTTTGAATAATGAATGCAATAAAAAAAATTACATTAACCTGTATGTTTTGTGCTATGAATTAAGATATAGGAAGTAGACTGATTAAGATTTCCTTAAGAGTTTAAAGTTTTCTTTTTAAAAGACATTTTTTTAAAAAAAATATGTACCCCTGTGCTAAACCCCCCCCCCAAACTTGCCAGTGAGCAATTTAAAAGGACATGAAACACAGAATTTTTCTTGTATATCAATTTTGTATGAAAACGTTTTTGCAATATAGCTGCATTACCAAAATGTTTATTGTAAAAAAAAAAATCAGTGTTAGTGGCATATGTGGGAGCATTCAAACACCATGGGGTAGATTTATTATATGGCGGGCGGACATGATTCGCTGTAGCCGACAGCATACGTTGTCTGCATTTAACATTGTACAAGCATTTCTGGTGAAATGCTTGTGCAATGCCCCCTTCTGCACATAAGCGGCCAATCAGCCGCTAGCAGGGACCACCAATTTTCCTGATCAGGATGATTACAGTCCACCACGCAAAAGGTGCTGTACAAGTTAAGGAGCAGTGGTCTTATGACCACTGCTTCTGAACTTAAGTTTCCGGTGAGTTGGAAACTACGGGGGTAGATTGCGGCATCCGCTGCTTGTTACATCTACCCCTATGTCTGCTCAGAGTCAGTTTTGGGCTGGTATACACACTACTTCTAGCTGATATCTTCTGCTTGAAGCATTTGTGCTTAAAAATAATATATTGCAGTGATGTTAATTTTGTAAACTGAAATGCACATGTCAAATTTGACTATTATGCCCCCTTTAAAGGGATAGGAAGTCAAAATAAAATGTGCATGATTCAGTTAAGTGCATGTCCTTTTAAGACACTTTACTTCTATTTTCAAATGTTCTTTGTTTTCTTAGCATCCCTTGTTGACAAATACGTACATATCCTACGCTAGTGGGAGCTAGCTGTTGATTGGTGCCTGCACACATTTGTCTCTTGTTATTGGCTGACTAGATGTGTTCAGCTAGCTGCCAAAGTTCCTTCAGCAAAGGATAACAAGAGAATGAAGCACATCATAATAGAAGTAAATTGGAAAGATTTTTAAACTTGTATGTTCTATCCAAATCACTAACGAAAATTTTGGGTTTTCCTGTTCCTTTAACCCTTAAGTAAGTTTTCTTAAAGTTTAAATTCTTTCTTAACCCCTTCATGTTCAGATTGGCTTGCAAATGCAAATTAATGCAAAAAATAAGTGATTATCATTTTTTGTTGTTGATACACTCGCCTTAAAACATAGTTAAAGTTTTGTTCAGAAGCTGCAGAGCACTGCTGGTCCAGAGCAGAAACTACTGATCACCTAAGCATCAGCAATAGTTGCATAGCTGGTTTGTGTGACTACCGCAACCTGCTCCCCTTCCAATGGGAGCATAATTAAGTAGGCTCAGAAATGTGCACATATTTTGGGCTCAATTTATCAAGTCTTCTCCTGCTCTTCGACTGTAGGTTCTCACAAGAGAACCTGCAGTCCGTATTTATGAAGCAGCGGTCATTAGACCGCTGCTTCCAATTCTCTCCTCCACCTCTTAGGTGGAGAATTTCAATCTCTCCGCATGAGTGGGCAAGGGGCGGTGTTGCACAAGAGCGCAAAATATTGCTCTTGTGCACAGCTGAATTCCGCAAACTGAATTCTGTCTGCTAGAGGTGAGCTAGGGCGGACCGGGCGCATATGTATGCCCCTGTCCACCGTAGCTTGATAAATCAAGCCCTATGTGTCTGCTACAGAATGTCTCAATATAATTAAAGCAACCTGTAGTGGGACTTGTTGCTGAACTGGCAGTGCTAAATGAGGGTGAGACGCCAAAGAAGATTGAGGCCCACAACGCAGAAATAACAACCATAGTGCACCTGCGTTAATATGTCAGTAATGCACCTAAAAATAAACTAAATAGCGTGCCTGTAAAACATAGTGAAGGTGCGCCTGCTTTACAAAATCAATAACGTGCCTAAGTATTATACAATTAGTTGTGCTCCAGTGATAACATTAAATAAAGCACCTGAATAAAATAGATATAGCGTGCCTGTTTGAGAGTAATAGAGCGCCTGCATAAATACTTGATCCTAATTGCCTGGTTCTGGCCTTGAACATATAAATAAGAGGGCGCCACATAACGTAACGACATAAAATGGTGTAAATATAGTGAAAAAAAACAACAACAAAAAAAAACAATTGGGTCACTCACATTTCTCTTGCAAGGTGTATCCAGTCCACGGATTCATCCATTACTTGTGGGATATTCTCCTTCCCTACAGGAAGTGACAAAGAGAGCACACAGCATAGCTGTCCATATAGCTCCCCCTCTAGCTCCACCCCCCAGTCATTCTCTTTGCCGGCTCTAAGCACTAGGGTCTCTCTACGGGAGGGTAAAGTGAATGTGGTGTTAGATTGAACGCTTAATTCTATCAAAGCGTGGTTTCTCTGAGTCCGTTATAGATACTCTGATTCAGGCTAGTAAGCCTGTCCCCAGGAAAATCTATCATAAGATATGGCGAAAATATCTTTGTTGGTGTGAATCCAGGGGTCACTCATGGAGTAAGATTAGGATTCCCAGGACATTGTCTTTCCTCCAAGAAGGATTAGAGAAAGGATTGTCAGCTAGTCCCTTAAAAAGACAGATATCTGCTCTGTCTATTCTTTTACACAAGTGTCTGGCAGAGGTTCCAGACGTACAGGTGTCTACTCAGGCTTTAGTGAGAATCTAGCCTGTCTATAAGACTGCGGCTCCGCCATGGAGTCTAAATCTAGTTCTTTCAGTTCTTCAAGGGGTTCCGTTTGAACCTTTACATTCCATAGATATTATTTTGTTATCTTGGAAAATTTTTGTTTTGGTAGCTATCTCCTTCTACTCGAAGAGTCTCAGAGTTATTTGCCTTACAGTGTGATTCACCTTCCACTGGTGTTCCATGCAGGTAAGGTAGTTTTTATGTTCCATACCTGGTTTTCTTCATAGGGTTATTTCTAACAAGAATATTAACCAGGAAATTGTTGTTCCTTCTCTGTATTCGAAGAAGGAACGTTGGTTAAATAATCCTGATGTGGTTCGTGCTTTAAAGTTCTACTTACAAGCAACTAAGGATTTCAGACAAACCTCTTCCTTTTGTGTTGTCTATTCTGGTAAGAGGAGAGGTCAGAAAGCGACTGTTACCTCTCTTTCCTTTTGGCTGATAAGCATCATCCGTTTGGCCTAAGAGGCTGCTGGCCAGCAGCTTCCTGAAACAATTACTGCTCATTCTACCAGAGCAGTGGCTTCCACATGAGCTTTTAAAAAACAAAGCTTCTGTTGAACAGATTTGTAAGGCAGCGATTTGGTCTTCGTTGCATACTTTTTCCAAATTTTACATATTTGATACTTTTGCTTCCTTGGAGGCTATTTTTGGGAGAAAGGTTTTACAAGCAGTGGTGTCTTCCGTTTAAAGGGTACCTGTCTTGTTCCCTCCCTTCATCCGTGTCCTAAAGCTTTGGTATTGGTATCCCACAAGTAATGGATGAATCCGTGGACTGGATACACCTTGCAAGAGAAAACAGAATTTATGCTAACCTGATAAATGACTTTCTCTTGCGGTGTATCCAGTCCACGGCCCGCCCTGGCATTTAAGTCAGGTAAAAAATGTTTTTGTTTAAACTACAGTCACAACTGCACCCTATGGTTTCTCCTTTTTCTTCCTAGCCTTTGGTCGAATGACTGGGGGGTGGAGCTAGAGGGGGAGCTATATGGACAGCTCTGCTGTGTGCTCTCTTTGCCACTTCCTGTAGGGAAGGAGAATATCCCACAAGTAATTGATGAATCCGTGGACTGGATACACCGCAAGAGAAAGTAATTTATCAGGTAAGCATAAATTCTGTTTTTGTTGAGCACTAAGTGAAAGTTAATGCTATATAGGCAGACTTACTATGTCAAGTTACGCTATTAGGCGGCACCCTCTGCAGAGATGACAATTGAACTTTTGCTAACAAAATTACAGTGGCTAGCCTTGTCTACTATAGTAGTATAGTATTAAAAATGAATTGAAGAAACACAGTGTATCAGAACATTTTAGGGTGATACATCAAGCCTCCCAGAAGGTATACATCCAAATGGATTACTTGCCCTCCGACAGAGGGAAACTTTTTGATACACCAACTGGAATCCTTGCACCCTAAATCATAAACCTAGATGTACAGGCGTTCATAGAGTATAAAAGAGGCATCCTGATATGTCGGTTGATTGGGCATAAATGTGATTGGATAAGAAACTAGAAATATAGAGATACAATATGCACCAAGAATAAAAACAATATGTGGGCTCATTATAACCAGGTCCGTTTGGGGGTCATTATCTATTTATATATTTCTCTGTGGTTAGATTGTGGGCAACAACCTTAATGATGATAACAGCCTTTTGATACTGTTGATGTTATGCTTATAAAAATGGAAATTTGAGTGGAGAATATTTGTTTGGATAACAACTCCATACACAAAAACATATAATAATTAAGGAATATACACAATCCCTTTATATGATGGAGATAATCCAGTTTACACGCTGTTAACTTATATTTCCATTTTCTCCCCCATAGTCTTTTAAGTGAAACATGAAATATTAAAGTGAATGTCAATTTTGATGCTAAAGTGCCCGGGTTTTAAAAATTTGATTAAAAACAGGGGCACTTTAATTCATCAAAATTTACATTTTACTCCTGTTGTGAAAAAAAACTTACCTTTTAATCTGCATAGCAGCTCCAGCTTCCTCCGGTCGTTGCAAGCCATTTCTGAGGTCAGAAATGATGGATAGGTCATCCTCCAATCACGGCTTCCCCCTCGGGGGAATCAGTGTCTGATTCAACGCCGTGATTGGAGGAAGCCGGATTCCTAATTTTAGACCCAGGAAGAGGCTTTGCGACGGGCGGATGAAGCTGGAGCTGCTGTGAAGATTAAAAGGTAAGTTCTTTTTTTTTTTCTCAACAGGAGTGAAATGTAAATTTTGATGAATTAAAGTGCCCCTGTTTTTAATCAAATTTTTAAAAACAGGGCACTTTAGCATCAAAATTGACATTCACTTTTTTTTCTTTTGCGATTCAGAGAAAGCATACAATTTATTTCTATCATCTAATTTGTTTTGTTGTTTTTGTATCCTTTGTTGAAAAGCATATCAAGATAGGCTCAGTAGCTGCTGACTGGTGGCTACACAAGTATGCCTCATTTGATTGGCTGACCCAATTGGCCCATTGCAGTTTCTTCAACAAAAGATACTAAGAGAAGGAAGCAAAATAGATAAGTCAATTGGAAAGTTGTTTTAAATTGCATTATCTACAGTATCTATATCATAAAAGAAAGAAAATTGGGTTTCATAAACCTTTTAAGAGCTAATAAACACAACTTAATACAGTAGTAGATGTGAACCATATGGTTCCATGTATAACTATAATGTGACTATAAGAAATATGACAATTAATAGTCACTTTTTATATAAAAGACAGTAATGATGATGAGTATATCATTGACAAATTTATACAGGGAACATAACATACTTATTATATATAAACAATTATTGTTGCTCTCATTTGTATTTTTTTTGTTTTTTAATGTATTTGTGGATAGAATCTATGAATTTTTACTGGATACAACAATTTATTTTATATATACACTCCGGTTGCTTAAAGGAATAGTCTAGTCAAAATTAAACTTTCTTAATTCAGATAGAGCATGCAATTTTAAGAACTTTCTAATTTACTCCTATTATCAAGTATTCTTCATTCTCTTGGTATCTTTATTTGAATGTAAGCTTAGGAGCCAGCCCATTTTTGGTTCCTCACCTGTGTAGCGCTATCTGATTGGTGGCTACATTTAGACACCCATCAGAAAGCTCTACCCAGGTGCTAAACCAAAAATGGTCCGGTTCCTACACTTACATTCTTACTTTTTCAAATAAAGTTATCAAGAGAACGAAGAAAAATGTTATAATAGGAGTAAATTAGAAACTTGATTAAAATTGCATTCTCTATCTATTTGAGTCATGAAAGTTTTATTTTGACTAGAAGACTTTGAAGCGTTAACAGGAGTATAATGATATACAAAGCACATAAGGATTGATGACCCGTATGCACGTGGTGACGTCTGCCTGGAAACACGTTGAGGAATGGAAAGGTACACTGATCCGAGGGAGCTCCAAATGACATCAGGAAGACACTCTGAGCGATCGGAATCCAATTACTTTGCAGCATTTAGAGAAGTCAGAACCTGAGTTCACGGAGGAAGAATACTAGGATCAGCTTATATGTGCCTGTTAACAAGTATTATCTTGTAAGTCGTTTTTAATCTATTGCGCTTTTACTGTTTTAATAAATTTCACACTTGATTCGGTTGCACTGTTTTTTTTTTTGTTCTTTGTTTTTCAGATTTTCTTGCTGTAGAGCACACCCACCTCCTTCCAATAGCGGCGACACACTCAAAGTGACTGTATAACTATTTTTTGAAATTTATTTTTCCTCTGGACTATTTTAAAATAAGTTTTATCTGAACTGAATGATATTGACTTAAATTAGTGCCAGTTTACTTATGTGTTTTTACTACTATAGTAACAAGTCTTCATTGGCTCCTCCAAATAAGCCAAGTGGTAAATGGAGTTTGACTTTTTAAAAAAACAATTGCAACAAGTTGTTAATGCATACAAAAAATGTTTACACATGTATGTATTGCAAGACTGCAACAAACTTTCAATTACAAGGTGTTTACTGTCCCTTTAAAGGGATGTTAAACAGTAAATACATGTTAGACATAATACAGTTTTCAAAGCGAATATTAGCCTTAGAATAATACGTAAATGTAATTTTACAATTATATTAATCTTTACTCTTATATTTTCAATATTTCGTTTCCTTTAAAGTACTTCAATTTCTATAAAGTAATGGGCACCGCAATGTTTGAACTAGTTTTCTATTTCTCTGTAAGGCAATAAAAGAGACTGTCCAAACAAGGTTGTGGGGAACATTGAATAATTTGTTTATCTGTCCTTTATTGTTATCAGTAGGAAAGTAAGTTCAAACATGGCGGTGCACATTACTCTATAGAGACTCAGTGGAATTTAGAAAACCAACAATTTTCAAAGTTAAAGGGATACTAAACCCATTTTCTTTCATGATTCAGATAGAGCATGACATTTTAAGCAACTTTCTAATTTACTCCTATTATCAAGTTTTCTTCGTTCTCTTGCTATCTTTATTTTAAAAGCAGGAATGTAAATGTTAGCAGCCAGCCCATTTTAGGTTCAGCACCATGGATAGCACTTGCTTATTTGAGGCTTACATTTACCCACCAATAAGCAAGCATAACCCAGGTTCTCAACCAAAAATGGTCCGGCTCCTATGCATCACATTCCTGCTTTTTATAGTAAAGTTAGCAAGAGAACAAAGAAAAATTGATAATAGAAGTAAATTAGAAAGTTGCTTAAAATTGCATGTTCTATCTGAATCATGAAAGAAAAGATGTGGGTTTAGTGTCCCTTTAAATAACAGGAAAATTAGTAAAATAAACAATGCAAGTAAATTGCAAAGTTTATTTTTAATTGCACATGATTATAAACATTTTTTTATTTCAGTCTCCTAATGTTTAATCCCTTTATTTTGATCTTGTTGCACACATTGAACTGTCTGCCTTTTTCCATGTGATAAAGAGAAGAAAAATAGCAGAAATGGGGTTTAATATGCACAACTCTAAAAAACTATTTTTATAACTACAAAACATAAAACTTGTTTGAATGTTTAAAAAAAAAAAAAAAACACTGACAATAAAATGGATAAAAAGTGCAAAACATTATTTCCAGTTTTAAAATAAAATATATATTAGTTCTCTAAATCAATTAGGAACAGATAAACACACATATGAACTCAATAGAGGATCTGCAGAAACACTCAGGCGCACACACAAAAAAAATATTCTAAGGCACACACAATCATAAGCACACAGAAATACTCAGACACACAGAAACATATACTCACTAACAGACACTCAGAAATACTCACACACACACAGACACAAAAACACAGACACTCACGTAGAGAGACCCAGATACTTACACACACAGACACAAAGAAACAGACTAATAAAAAACATAATTTATGTAAGAACTTACCTGATAAATTCATTTCTTTCATATTAGCAAGAGTCCATGAGCTAGTGACGTATGGGATATACATTCCTACCAGGAGGGGCAAAGTTTCCCAAACCTCAAAATGCCTATAAATACACCCCTCACCACACCCACAAATCAGTTTAAGGAATAGCCAAGAAGTGGGGTGATAAGAAAAAAGTGCGAAAGCATAAAAAATAAGGAATTGGAATAATCGTGCTTTATACAAAAAAATCATAACCACCACAAAAAAGGGCGGGCCTCATGGACTCTTGCTAATATGAAAGAAATTAATTTATCAGGTAAGTTCTTACATAAATTATGTTTTCTTTCATGTAATTAGCAAGAGTCCATGAGCTAGTGACGTATGGGATAATGAATACCCAAGATGTGGATCTTCCACGCAAGAGTCACTAGAGAGGGAGGGATAAAATAAAGACAGCCAATTCCGCTGAAAAATAATCCACACCCAAAACAAAGTTTAAATCTTATAATGAAAAAGACTGAAATTATAAGCAGAAGAATCAAACTGAAACAGCTGCCTGAAGTACTTTTCTACCAAAAACTGCTTCAGAAGAAGAAAACACATCAAAATGGTAGAATTTAGTAAAAGTATGCAAAGAAGACCAAGTTGCTGCTTTGCAAATCTGATCAATCGAAGCTTCATTCTTAAATGCCCAGGAAGTAGAGACTGACCTAGTCGAATGAGCTGAAATCCTTTGAGGCGGAGTTCTACCCGACTCAACATAAGCATGATGAATCAAAGACTTTAACCAAGATGCCAAAGAAATGGCAGAAGCCTTCTGACCTTTCCTAGAACCGGAAAAGATAACAAATAGACTAGAAGTCTTTCTGAAATCTTTAGTAGCGTCAACATAATATTTCAAAGCTCTAACTACATCCAAAGAATGCAACGATCTTTCCTTAGAGTTCTGAGGATTAGGTCACAATGAAGGAACCACAATTTCTCTACTAATGTTGTTAGAATTCACAACCTTAGGTAAAAATTTAAATGAAGTTCGCAACACCGCCTTATCCTGATGAAAAATCAGAAAAGGAGACTCACAAGAAAGAGCAGATAATTCAGAAACTCTTCTAGCAGAAGAGATGGCCAAAAGAAACAAAACTTTCCAAGAAAGTAATTTAATATCCAGCGAATGCATAGGTTCAAACGGAGGAGCTTGAAGAGCCCCCAGAACCAAATTCAAACTCCAAGGAGGAGAAATTGACTTAATAACAGGTTTTATACTAACCAAAGCCTGTACAAAACAATGAATATCAGGAAGACTAGCAATCTTTCTGTGAAAAAGAACAGAAAGAGCAGAGATTTGTCCTTTCAAGGAACTTGCAGACAAACCCTTATCCAAACCATCCTGAAGAAACTGTAAAATTCTAGGAATTCTAAAAGAATGCCAAGAAAAAAGATGAGAAGAACACCAAGAAATGTAAGTCTTCCAGACTCGATAATATATCCTCCTAGATACAGATTTACGAGCCTGCAACATAGTATTAATTACGGAGTCAGAGAAACCTCTATGACTGAGAATCAAGCGTTCAATCTCCATACCTTCAAATTTAAGGATCTGAGATCCTGATGGAAAAAAGGACCTTGCGATAGAAGGTCTGGTCTTAACGGAAGAGTCCACGGTTGGCAAGTAGCCATCCGAACAAGATCCGCATACCAAAACCTGTGAGGCCATGCTGGAGCCACCAGCAGAACAAACAAACGCTCCTTTAGAATTTTGGAAATCACTCTTGGAAGAAGAACTAGAAGCGGAAAGATATAAACAGGATGATACTTCCAAGGAAGTGACAATGCATCCACTGCTTCCGCCTGAGGATCCCTGGATCTGGACAGATACCTGGGAAGCTTCTTGTTTAGATGAGAAGCCATCAGATCTATTTCTGGAAGTCCCCACATTAGAACAATCTGAAGAAATACCTCTGGGTGAAGAGACCATTCGCCCGGATGTAGCGTTTGGCGACTGAGATAATCCGCTTCCCAATTGTCTATACCTGGGATATGAACCGCAGAAATTAGACAGGAGCTGGATTCCGCCCATACAAGTATTCGAGATACTTCTTTCATCGCCAGAGGACTGTGAGTCCCTCCTTGATGATTGACATATGCCACGGTTGTGACATTGTCCGTCTGGAAACAAATGAACGACTTTCTCTTTAGAAGAGGCCACGACTGAAGAGCTCTGAAAATTGCACGGAGTTCCAAAATGTTGATTGGTAATCTCGCCTCCTGAGATTCCCAAACCCCTTGTGCTGTCAGAGACCCCCATACAGCTCCCCAACCTGTCAGACTTGCATCTGTTGAGATCACAGTCCAGGTTGGAAGAACAAAAGAAGCCCCCTGAACTAAACGATGGTGGTCTGTCCACCACGTCAGAGAGTGTCTTACAATCGGTTTTAAAGATATTAATTGAGATATCTTTGTATAATCCCTGCACCACTGGTTCAGCATACAGAGCTGAAGAGGTCGCACGTGAAAACGAGCAAAGGGGATCGCGTCCGATGCAGCAGTCATAAGACCCAGAACCTCCATGCACAAGGCCACCGAAGGGAATGACTGAGACCGAAGGCTCCGACAAGCCGAAACCACCAACTTCAGACGTCTCCCGTCCGTCAGGGACAGAGTCACGGACACTGAATCCATCTGGAAACCCAAAAAGGCTACCCTTGTCTGAGGAATCAACGGACTCTTTGGTAAATTGATCCTCCAACCATGTTCTCGAAGAAACGATACAAGTCGATTCGTATGAGATTCTGCTAAATGTGAAGACTGAGCAAGTACCAAGATATCGTCCAAAAAAGGAAATACCACAATACCCTGTTCTCTGATTACAGATAGAAGGGCACCGAGAACCTTTGTAAAAATCCTTGGAGCTGTTACTAGGCCAAACGGCAGAGCCACAAACTGGTAATGCTTGTCTAGGAAAGAGAATCTCAGAAACTGATAGTGATCTGAATGAATCGGAATATGCAGATATGCATCTTGTAAATCTATTGTGGACATATAATGCCCTTGCTGAACAAAAGGCAGAATAGTCCTTATAGTTACCATTTTGAATGTTGGTATCCTTACATAACGATTCAATATTTTTAAATCCAAAACTGGCCGGAAAGGAATTCTCCTTCTTTGGTACAATGAAGAGATTTGAGTAAAACCCCAGCCCCTGTTCCAGAACTGGAACTGGCATAATTACTCCAGCCAACTCTAGATCTGAAACACATTTCAGAAATGCTTGAGCCTTCACTGGATTTATTGGGACACGGGAAAGAAAAAATCTTCTTGCAGGAGGCCTTATCTTGAAGCCTATTCTGTACCCTTGTGAAACAATGTTCTGAATCCAAAGATTGTGAATCGAATTGATCCAAATCTCTTTGAAAAATCGTAATCTGCCCCCTACCAGCTGGGCTGGAATGAGGGCCGCACCTTCATGTGGACTTGGGAGCTGGCTTTGGCTTTCTAAAAGGCTTGGATTTATTCCAGACTGGAGATGGTTTCCAAACTGATACCGCTCCTGTAGGGGAAGGATCAGGCTTTTGTTCCTTATTGTGACGAAAGGAACGAAAACGATTAGCAGACCTAAATTTACCTTTAGATTTTTTATCTTGTGGTAAAAAAGTTCCTTTTACCCCAGTAACAGTTGAGATAATAGAATCCAACTGTGAACCAAACAATTTATTACCCTGGAAAGAAAGGGAAAGCAAAGTTGACTTAGAAGACATATCAGCATTCCAAGTTTTAAGCCATAAAGCTCTTCTAGCTAAAATAGCTAAAGACATATACCTGACATCAACCCTAATGATATCAAAGATGGCATCACAAATAAAATTATTAGCATGTTGAAGAAGATTAACAATGCTATGAGTATTATGATCTGTTACTTGTTGTGCTAAAGCTTCCAACCAGAAAGTTGAAGCTGCAGCAACATCCGCTAAAGATATAGCAGGTCTAAGAAGATTACCTGAACATAAGTAAGCTTTTCTTAGAAAGGATTCGATTTTCCTATCTAAAGGATCCTTAAAGGAAGTACTATCTGCCGTAGGAATAGTAGTACGTTTAGCAAGAGTAGAGATAGCCCCATCAACCTTAGGGATTTTGTCCCAAAACTCTAATCTGTCAGATGGCACAGGATATAATTGCTTAAACCGTTTGGAAGGAGTAAATGAATTACCCAAATTATTCCATTCCCTGGAAATTACTTCAGAAATAGCATCAGGGACGGGAAAAACCTCTGGAATAACTACAGGAGGTTTAAAAACCGTATTCAAACGTTTAGATTTAGTATCAAGAGGACCAGATTCCTCTATTTCTAATGCAATTAAGACTTCTTTAAGCAAAGAACGAATAAATTCCATTTTAAATAAATATGAGGATTTATCAGTATCAACCTCTGAAACAGAATCCTCTGAACCAGAAGAATCATTATCAGAATCAGAATGATGATGTTCATTTAAAAATTCATCTGAAAAATTAGAAGTTTTAAAAGATCTTTTACGTTTACTAGAAGGAGGAATAACAGACATAGCCTTCTTAATAGATTTAGAAACAAAATCTCTTATGTTCACAGGAACACCCTGAATATTAGATGTTGATGGAACAGCAACAGGTAATGGAACATTACTAAAGGAAATATTATCTGCATTAACAAGTTTGTCATGACATTCATTACAAACAACAGCTGGAGGAACAGATACCACAAGTTTACAGCAGATACACTTAACTTTGGCAGATCCAGCATCAGGCAGCAATTTTCCAGAAGTATCTTCTGAATCAGGGTCAATCTGAGACATCTTGCAATATGTAATAGAAAAAAAACAACATATAAAGCAAAATTGATCAAATTCCTTAAAAGACAGTTTCAGGAATGGGAAAAAATGCCAATGAACAAGCTTCTAGCAAGCAGAAGCAAATAAACAATGAAACTTAAATAATGTGGAGACAATAATGACGCCCATATTTTTTAGCGCCAAAAAAGACGCCCACATTATTTGGCGCCTAAATGCTTTAAGCGCCAAAAATGACGCCACATCCGGTGACGCCGACATTTTTGGCGCAAAAACGTCAAAAAAATGACGCAACTTCCGGCGACAAGTATGACGCCGGAAATGACAAAGAAAATTTTTGCGCCAAAAAAGTCCGCGCCAAGAATGACGCAATAAAATTAAGCATTTTCAGCCCCCGGGAGCCTAACAGCCCACAGGAAAAAAGTTCAAATTTTTAAGGTAAGAAAAATAGATTATTCATATGCATTATCCCAAATAATGAAACTGACTGTCTGAAATAAGGAATGTTGAACATCCTGAATCAAGGCAAATAAATGTTTAAACACATATATTTAGAACTTTATATAAAAGTGCCCAACCATAGCTTAGAGTGTCACAAAAATAACACTTACTTACCCCAGGACACTCATCTACATGTAGTAGAAAGCCAAACCAGTACTGAAATGAGAATCAGTAGAGGTAATGGTATATATAAGAGTATATCGTCAATCTGAAAAGGGAGGTAAGAGATGAATCTCTACGACCGATAACAGAGAACCTATGAAATAGACCCCGTAGAAGGAGATCATTGAATTCAAATAGGCAATACTCTCTTCACATCCCTCTGACATTCACTGCACACTGAGAGGAAAACCGGGCTCCAGCCTGCTGCGAAGCGCATATCAACGAAGAATCTAGCACAAACTTACTTCACCACCTCCATGGGAGGCAAAGTTTGTAAAACTGATTTGTGGGTGTGGTGAGGGGTGTATTTATAGGCATTTTGAGGTTTGGGAAACTTTGCCCCTCCTGGTAGGAATGTATATCCCATACGTCACTAGCTCATGGACTCTTGCTAATTACATGAAAGAAAGAAAAAATAGCTATACTGTGTATGTGTGTGTGTATATATATATATATATATATATATATATGTATATATATATATATATATAAATAAAGAGAGAGAGAGATGCACAATAATATGCACTCATTACATTTATAGTAAAATATAAATAAATCACATTTTGTTATTGTTTATTATTTTCCTACAAATCCAGGAAGGGCCTATCATGCATCTTTACTGTGCTTTATAGTTTATTTATACTGTTTTTATAGTCTGTTGGGAGTACTGGAGGATCAGTTTGGAATATTTTATCACATTCTTATAATGCTGTTGCTAAACTTCTTTAAAACATATTTTTAAACTTAAAGGGACAGTCAACACCAGAATTTTTGTTGTCTTAAAAGATAGATAATCCCTTAATTACCCATTCCTCAGTTTTGCATAACAAACAGTTATAATAATACACGTTTTACCTCTGTGATTAACTTGTATCTAAGCCTCTGCAGACTGCCCCCTTATTCAAGTTCTTTTGACAGACTTGCACTTTAGCCAATCAGTGCTCACTCCATGGTAAATTCACGTGCATGAGCTCAATGTTATCTATATGAAACACATTAACTGATGCTCTCTAGTGGTGAAAAACTGTCAAAATGCATTTAGGTTAGATGCGGCCTTCAATGTCTAATAAATTAGCATATGAACCTCCTAGGTTTAGCTTTCAACTAAGAATACCAAGAGAACAAAACAAAATTGGTGATAAAAGTAAACTGGAAAGTTGTTTAAATTAAAATGACATGTCCTATTTGAATCATGAAAGTTTTTTTTTGAGTTAAATGTCCCTTTAAGCAACCATGCAGCAATATTTATCAGTACCCTTAGGCAACATATTACTCCGTATTGTTCATACCTAGGGATTCTGGGGAGAAGAAAAAATGTTGTTTTTTTTAATCTATTTTTAAACTTCAGTGAAAAGTCTGTTTCTGGCTAAGGAATCTGATGTTACTTATAAGCTATTTTAATTTCAGTTAGACTTAGACAAAAGGATTTTTAAAGAGTATAATTTGTTTCTTGTGGAAATTGCTTTGTGAGTAAAATAATCACTCTATTAGAATAAACTAGGAGCCTTCTTTCTCTGGCAAAAATCCTTGCAGTAATATTAAATGGATGCTCCTCTCTTGAATATTATAAAACTACTTTGTGTTTTTGCTGTGGAGTCCCTGATCACCATCATTAGTGAGCTATAAACCTTCATAAATCAGATGTGCACAACCCTGCATTTCCTTTTATTCCCTGTAATAATTGGTTTTGCTGAAACGTTAATATTTTTTACATTTGATAAATAAAGTAAATTGGAAAGTTGTTTAAAATGACATGCCCTGTCTTAATCATGAAAGTTTAATTTTGTCTAGACTATCTAAATGCTCAATTTTTCTCTCAGTTAAAGGGGCAAACGATCATTTAAGGGGACACAGAAGTCAAAATTATACCATGATTTAGATTTGCTTCAAACTGGCCTCTTTTCTTTGGTATCCTTTGTTGACACTAAGGTCCTTCCTATGAGAACATACAAAGGCACTCTCAATAGAGTGCAAGCGTCTTGAACATTATTTGTTTAAGTATTGTTGCAGACACTACTGCAATGTAGGGCTCAAAACTTGTTAAAGGTACAGGAAACCCTACATTTTTTATTTTATGATTTGCATAGAACATACAATTTTAATCCGCTTCCCAATTTACTTCTATTATCAAATATGCTTCATTCTCTTGATGTCCTTTGCTGAAGGAACATGGGTATGCTGTATAATTATTACTAACTGGCATGGCTGGTATTTGTTCTAAGAACGGTGGCCACGCTAGCATATTCTGGCCTTACCATGTAGCATAAGATAGTATGGTTAATATAGTGCATGATGAGCACGGCCTTATCATCTGTAAGACTGGACACCTCAGAAACTCCTAACTGCTTAAATGCTGTGTTGTCATCTGCTCTATGGTTTAAAGGAATATTAAACAGTGTTTATATATTAAAAACAAATATGCAAGATCAAAGTAAAGATAAAAAGAAACATATTGTGTAAAAATACAGCAAAAAACTTACTTGTTTTCTTGTATAATGAGCACTTAAAAATTCTCAGTGTAGTCCTGAGGGCGCTGACATATTTGAAACTTAGGTTACATACGGACTGATCTTGTCATGATAAAATCTGACTCCCTGTTATCTAGTCTATTCACTTTTTGGTAAACCAGCTCATGGCATTTCAGAAGTTTTATGACATCAGGCTGAGATAAACCTTCCTGCAGAGGCCTCCTCCTCCTTGTAGGGCTGTGACAGGAAGTAATGAACACTGCACAAATTGACACCAATAGAAAACCTAAGGAAATTAGGTATGTACATGCATGAATTTACACACAAAAAAGGTTATAATAACCATGATTAAATGGACACTGTACCCAATTTTTTTCTTTTGTAATTCAGAAAGAGCATGCAATTTTAAGCAACTTTCTAATTTACTCCTATTATCAAATTTTCTTCGTTCTCTTGCTATCATTATTTGAAAAAGAAGGCATCTAAGCTTTTTTTTGGTTTCAGTACTCTGGACAGCACTTTTTTATTGGTGGATGAATATATCCACCAATCAGCAAGGACAACCCAGGTTGTTCACCAAAAATGGGCCGGCATCTAAACTTACATTCTTGCATTTCAAATAAAGATACCAAGAGAATGAAGAAAATTTGATAATAGGAGGAAATTAGAAAGTTGCTTGAAATTCCATGCTCTATCTGAATCACGAAAGAAAAATTTTGGGTACAGTGTCCCTTTAAATTGAAAAAATGTATTGTTGAAATGCCTGTGGAAACAGTGGGTTACAGCTGAGAAACGCGTAGCGACTGTCTGAACTTTGGGAAATTGTACAACCCCTTTGTTTTTTATACAATTGTTTTAACAATATTTAATCAAAGCCATTTTAATCATTGGAATGAGTTCTTTTTTTATCAAAGGGAACAGAGGGAGACCATCCCAACACCTCGGTCAGTGAGCTGAGATCCCAGTCTGCCTAACTTAGCACATTGGGTGCAGCCGCAATTGTGAGCATAACCAAGCTCTGTGAATATCGTTTGTTACTTAACCTGAATCACATTAGGAGGCGCCCTGTGGTTTGTGTTTTTCTTACACAGAGGACAAGTGATTGCATTTGAAGATTTAAAGGAGAAGAGCGGCCTCATATAAAGATTGTTCCAGAGACTTCCCTGTGCAAAGGATCTATCTCTCACCTTAGGAGAGATTATTATAGTCTCTGAAGATTGGTACATTTTTCACAGACAAACTACCATACGTACTAACATCTGGTATTGACCGGTGATATCATTTTTATTTATTACTTTATATTTCTACAAACGTTCATGAGTGTACATCACGTTGATCTATTGGAAACTAAAGTCTAATAGCGCCCCCTTTTGCACATAGAATATATATTTTTAGTGTGTATATTGTTAAAATAAAACTTTTATTCACCCTTTTGGGTTAGTAATAAAAAAACAGCAAATACTAAATCTGCTGCCCTGCACAAGTTAAAAACACAACACCAATTGTTATTATGATATAAATTGGTTACAAGAAAAACAATGTAGACGGCTAAATAAATATTGATAATGTATCCATGCACAAATAGAGTGTATAAAAAGAAATAAAGGGTAAAATCCAGTTAAAATAATGAATAATTCTTATTGCAATGATTTCTATTAAAGGAATAGGAAAGTGAAAATTAAACTTGCATGATTCAGATAGAGCCGGTCATTTTAAGACACTTTTCAATTCACTTCTATTTTCAAATGTGCTTCGTTCTCTTAGTATCCCTTGTTGAAAAAGAATACACACATATGCACTAGTGGGAGCTGCTGCTAATTGGTGCCTGCACACATTTGTCTCTTGTGATTGGCTAACTAGATGTGTTCAGCTTCCTGCCAGTAGTGCAATGCTGTCCCTTCAGCAATGAATAACAAGAGAATGAAGCAAATTTCATAATAGAAGTAAATTGGAAAGTTGTTTAAAATTGTCTGTTCTATCTGAATCATAAAATAAATTTTTTGGGTTTACTATCCCTTTAAAGGGACACTGAACCCAATTTTTTTATTTCGTGTTTCAGATAGAGCATGCAATTTTAAGCAACTTTCTAATTTACTCCTATTATCATTTTTCTTCATTCTCTTGTTCTCTTTATTTGAAAAAGCAGTTATGTAAAGCTTTGGTTCATCACCCTGGATTGCATTTGCTGATTGGTGGCTACATTTAGCCACCAATCTACAAGTGCTACCCTGGTGCTGAACCGAAGAAGGGCCGGCTCATTAGCTTACATTCCTGCTTTTTCAAATAAAGATACCAAGAGAACAAAGACAAATGAATAAAAGGAGTAAATTGGAAAATTGCTTAAAATTGTGAATAATGAAAGACAAATTTTGGGTTCAGTATCCCTTTAAGGGAGCTGGATAGGGAGCTAAGTATTTAAATCCCTTGATATCAGCTCATTTAAAGGGTAATAATAGTAAAAAAAATGACATGCTTTAATTTGTTAGCGCATGCAGTTTTATCACTATTGACCCTGCAAATCTATGTTAAAGTACTACTTAGAAGCCACAGACAAATGCTGGTCGTGTGCGTAAACTGTCATCCTAATCTGCAGCGCTGGTTGCACAACGCAGCTTTGATACTATCAGTTTCTGCTTAGCACCAGCAGTTCTCTGCGTCTCTCAGTCTGTACTTTAATAAATTAAGAACTGTGTTGTGTGTAATTTCAGTAGTCTTGTTACAACAATATAGCTGTGGACAGACAACGGATAATCTGTTTAAGTTTTCCTTACTGTTGTTGGAGGTCCGGCAAGCTTCATTTTACAGTTTGGGGACACAATTAAGATTAGTGGTAGGGCACTATGTTTATATTTATTTTCTAGGTATTTGTCACGGACTAAGGATACAAAAGATGCACAGTGGACTTTTTATTTTTTTATCTGGATCACATTTTTAGTATGTTTGCAACGTCTGGCTATATTGTTATAACAAGACGGTTCTTAAAGTGAAAGTAAATCCTAGCATTTTACAAACGCTAGGATTTACTATTGAAACAAATAAAGGGGACTTTCATTCATGAAGTATAAGATACTTCATGTAGAAAGCTCCTTTATTTTATTCAAGCGATCGGCACTCTTAGCTCCTACAGCAGCGCATTGTTAAAAAACTTTTTTGGCTAAGAGGTGACGTTTTCACCTCTTAGCCAATAGCTGTGCGGTAAATCCGGCTCCCACAGGCGCCAAGCTGGATTTATTTGTCACTACTTGAGATTAGTTAGGAGGTCTTTTTTTGGGAGCTTGTGTGGTTTACATTTTGGCGCTTGCTTAGTACAGATGTGTACTTTTGACTATAGTGTTTAGAAAACAGAAAACACACACTATTGTTTACAACCATGTTCGTTAACCCTTTCCTGCTGGGGTTAAAGTGTCTACATCGGAAAAACTGTTCCAATGTAAATAATTTGAAATTTCGTGATCGTGCTAGTGATCACGAGATTTAAATAATGGGATTGCGTCAGGGGGGGGCGTCCCTATGATGCTAGGCACGCCCTCCAGACTGCGATCCCATCAGGGAAGCGCCAGTGGCTTCAGGAAAGACACCCCGTTAGGACGTTGTATTCCGTCCATCGGCGTTAAAGACCATAAAAATTTGGACGGAATACAACGCTGTTAATACAAATATGTATCTTCTTCATAGTTTTTGTTGTAGTTTTCTCAAATGTCATGATATACATGTAATGTTATAGTTTCAGTCTGGTAAAAAATAAATTATATATATATATATATATATATATATATATATATATATAAATGTTTGGGTTTCTCAATGAAAAATGACATACAGTAAATGTGAACAGAATCTAAAAACTCCAGCTCATTACAGGGGTGGAAATTCAGATTTTATGGGGTTAATATAATACAGTGTGTCACATAGCATTAATCTGCTGTACTGATTTCCTATGTGCAGCAATGTATCAGACAAAAGCAACCATAAGATTGCAACATTAGCTAATCTATTAAAATGTAAATTATATATAAAGTAACATTTAATATAGTGAACTCCTCATTTAACATGATTTACTGTTAAGCAGCACCACCTTGTGGTAAAAGGAGAAAATAGCATATTCTTTTATTTCTGTTCAGCTACATTAGCTGTTATGACTGACATTGTGAGGTTCAATTTATATGGAAACATATATAACATAAAATATAATGTGTATTGAAGCAAAACAAGGAAAATAATAATGACTTGTTACGTGGACAAATTCATCCTTTAACACAAACTTTTCAGTTTTGAATGTTATACATTTATATTTGTGCTGTTATATATGTGGCAGCTCCGACTACAGGTGTGAATCTGCTCTTTATTTTAGCACTCCAATCTTTTAGTATTCACCCCTACTGTGCTTAGCTGCGGGGGGATGATGAATGTTTCCCCTCTATGCTCTATTCCTTCCTACCAAGCCACACCTCCAGACCTCCTAATCAAACTATCACCCACAAAGTCGCACCCTAACCCAGCTCCATCAATAGCACACCTTTCTCTACTCACAGAACCTCAACAAATCCACTTGGAGGAAGGATTAAGTAGCAACATTTTTATTTTTGCAGATGATACAAAGTTACATAAAGTTGTGTAAGGTCAGTGCAGGATGTAAATTGCTTTGCAAGAGGACTTACAAAAATATAAAGAATGGGCTGGTAAATGGCAAATGAGATTTAATACTGGTAGATTTAAGTTTCTAAATTTTAGAAGCAAAATATGCAGACAACCTATTCTTTAAATTGGACTAGACTTAGCAAAACTAATGAGCAAAAGGGATTTGGATGTATTTATAGACAACAAGCTAAAGATGGGTGCACAATGCAGGGCAATGGCTTCTAAGGCTAATACGATACTAACATTTATTACAGCGACATGAACCCCCAAAAATGTATTTCATGATTTGGATAGAACATACAACTTTAAACAACTTTCTGATTTTCTTCTATTATCAAATTTGCTTCATTATCTTGTTATCCTTTGCTGCCAGCATTGCACTACTGCCAATCACAAGAGACAAATGTGTGCAGGTGTTCTGGTCAGACTAGCAAATTCATCAGACAAGCGAACGGAAGTGACGTTTCGTTAGCTGTCTGATAAAATATCCATACAGCGCATGCGCTGCTCTTCTCATAGCATTCCAAATGCAACTACGTCACAGCCCATTAGAATAGTGAACAGAACGGCGGCGCGCACTGGCAACATTTCTATTTGTAAATATAACAGTACACACGCTGCATGTTAACAACTTTCGCATGTACACGTGGCATTGTGCGGTACAGATTAGTACACACGCTGTCCTGCATTGTTTTGTACCTACATTATATAAAAAATCTGTCTGATACCGTTTGAAAAAGTCTACGGTTTCTTGTCCCTCTTTGAACACAACCGTCTGGTAAGCCCCCGTTCTATATACTTCTTTTACTACTATATAAGAGACTTACTTTGGGGCATCGCACCTTTTGTTAATACCGGATAGTGAGAGTGGGCTCCTCTCATAACTATTACAGTTTTGGAGATATATATAAGTTCCTCTGCTACGGTGGTTTGGCAGAAGGAGTCTCCTGTCTCCTAAATTCCTTTTTTGTTTTGCTCCACAAGCATTGGACATATTTATTTTGAAATGTTACAGGGACAAGAAACCGTAGATTTCTACAAAAGGTAGAAAGTTTTTAGGTACAAAACAATGCAGGACAGCGTGTGTACTAATCTGTGACAGCTGTTAACATGCAGCGTGTGTACTGTTATATTTACAAATACAGTAGTTGTATTTACCAATAGAAATAGAAATGTTGCTAGGGCACGTGGCCGTTCCGTTCACTATTCTGACGGACTGTGACGTAGTTGCATTTGGAATGCTATGAGAAGAGCAGCGCATGCGCGGTATGGATATTTGATCAGACAGCTGACGTAACGTCACTTCCGTTCACTAGTCTGATGAATTCGCTAGTCTGACATAACACAGGCATCAATCAACAGCTAGCTCCCACTAGCGTAGGATATGTGCGTTTTCTTTTTCAACAAGGGATACAAAGAGAACAAAGCACATTTGAAAATAAAAGTCAAGCAAGTTATTTTTATACTTTTCTATCCCTTTAAGAAAATCATAGATGCATTGGATATGATTATATAAATATATTCATGGCCCCTATAAAGAGTTGCCAATTGTTTCTGGTAAGAGGTCAAAATTTAAAGTGACAGTCAAGTCAAAACTAAACTTTCATGATTCAGTTAGGGCATGTAATTTTAAACAACTTTCTAATTTACTTTTATCATCAAATTTGCTTTCTTCTCGTGGTATTCTTAGTTGAAAAGCTAAACCTAGGTAGGCTCATATGCTAATTTCTAAGCCCTTGAAGTCTGCCTCTTATCTTAATGCATTTGACAGTTTTTCAAAGCTAGAGGGCCTTAGTTCATGTGTTTCATATAGATAACAGTGTGCTCATGCACATAGAGTTATTTGAGTCAGCACTAATTGCCTGAAATGCAAGTCTGTCAAAAGAACTTAAATAAGGGGTCAGTCTGCAGAAGCTTAGATACAAGGTAATCACAGAGGTAAAAAGTGTATTAATATAATGGTGTTGGTTATGCAAAACTGAGGAATGATAAATAAAGGGATTATCTAACTTTTTAACCCTTTGATGACAGGGTAAAGTTGTCTACATCGTAACAACGTTCCAATGTAAGTAAATTGAAATCCCGCATTTATGCATGCGAATGTGAAATTTCAATGAGGGGAATTGGGTCAGGGGGCGTCCCTATGACGCTAGGCCAGCCGTCTAGACTCTAGACCGTGATCGCATCCTAGAAGTGCTGTTTGCTTCAGGATAGCCAAGTGGTTAGGACGTTCTATTTCATCCTAACGGCGCTAAAGCCCAGCGCGGTTAGGACGAAATAGAACGTCATAACGGCGCTAAAAGGTTAATCAATAACTTTTTGTGCTTACTATCCCTTTAAAACAGCTTTCCAATTTACTTTTATCATCAAATTTGCTTTGTTATTTTGGTATTCTTTGTTGAAAACTAAAAATAGGCTCAAAAACTAAGCCTCTTATCTGCATTTTGACAGTTGTTCACAGCTAGACAGTGCTAGTTCATGTGTGTAACAGTTTGCTCACTCCTGTGCAGTTATTTATGAATCAGTACTGATTGTCTAAAATGCAAGTCTGTCAAAAGAACTTAAATAAAGGTGCAGTTTGTAGAGGCCTAGAGATAAGGTAGACAGAGAAGTAAAATGTTTATTAATATAACAGTTCTGGTTATGCGCAAGTGGGGAATAGAAAATAAAGGGATTATCTATCGTTTTAAACAATAAAACATTTCAACTATATAGGTTTGAAGAAGAGGAGATTTAATAAATGCCTTTTTACTGTAAAAGCGATTCAATTGTGGAACTCCTTGTCTAAGGAGGTAGTGAATGCCAATACTGTAGTAGATACATTATTAACCCCTTACGACACACTTCGTACAGGGTACCGTACTTCAGACACAAACTGGTCGTTAAAGACCAACAACGTACCCTGTAAGTCATTAGGGGTTTAAAGCGCCTGGAAGTGATCCTGATCGCTTCCAGCTGCTTTCAAGGTATTGCTGTGATGCCTCAATATAGAGGCATCACTGCAATACCTTTTTTCAAACACTGATGCAGAGAGAGGCACTCTGTGGCCCTCTCTGCATCGGCCAACGACGGTGCGATCGTTGGTGGGTGGTAGCTGCTGCAGGGAGGCGGATGGGCGGCCATCGTTGGGGGGGAATGATGACAGAGGGGGCGGGATCGTGCACATGCACGGGGGTGGGAGCAGGTGGGAGCCCTTCACTATGGAACAGTGTTAAGGGAAGGAGGGAGAGAGGAGGGGGGACATTTGTATCTAAGGGATCTGGAAGGTGGTGGGGGTTGGTTATTGAGGGGGGAAGCTACACTACAGAAAAATAAATAAATAAAATAATTATTTTTTAATTTTGTATGCAAAATGGGTACTGGCAGACAACTGACAGTACCCAAGATGGCGGACAATAAGGTTGAGGGGGAGGGTTAGAGAGCTGTTTGGGGGAATCAGGAAAAAAAAAGCATTTTATTTTAGTACAGGCAGACTTTTTGCCAGTACTTAAGATGGCAGGGACAATTGTGGGGTGGGGAAGGGAAGAGAGCTGTTTGAGAGGGGTTAGGGAGGAATCAGGGGTGGGATGTGTCAGGTGGGAGGCTGAGCTCTACACTAAAGCTAAAATTAACCCTACAAGCTACCTAATTAACCCCTTCACTGCTGGGCATGATACAAGTGTGGTGCACAGCCGTAGCAGCAGCAGCCTTCTAATTACCAAAGAGCAATGCCAAAGCCATATGTCTGCTATTTCTGAACAAAGGGGATCCCAAAAAAGCATTTACAATAATTTCTGCCATAATTGCACAAGTTGTTTGTAAATAAGTTCTGTGAGAAACCTAAAGTTTGCGAAAAAGTGAAAAACATTTTTTTATTTGATCGCATTTGGCGGTGAAATGGTGGCATAAAATTTACCAAAATGGGCCTAGATCAATACTTTGGGTTGTTTACTGAAAATATATATACCGTATACATGTCAAGGGATATTCAGGGATTCCTGACAGATATCAGTGTTGCAATGTAACTAGCGCTAATTTTGAGAAAAAAAAATGGTTTGGAAATAGCAAAGTGCTACTTGTACTTATTGCCCTATAACTTGCAAAAAAAGCAAAGAAGATGTAACCATTGGGTATTTCTAAACTCAGGACAAAATTTAGAAACTATTTAGCATGGGTGTTTTTTGGTGGTTGTAGATGTGTAACAGATTTTGGGGTTAAAGTTAGAAAAAGTGAGTTTTTTTTTTCCAATTTTTTTCATCATATTTTATAATTGTTTTTATAGTAAATTATAAGATAAGATGAAAATAATGGTATCTTTAGAAAGTCCATTTAATGGTGAAAAAAACGGTATATAATATGTGTGGGTACAGTAAATGAGTAAGAGGAAAATTACAGACAAAAATGTAAAAATAGCTAAGGGTAAGACAATTGAAAAATGGTCTTGTCCTTAAGGGGTTAAGAATGACTTAGATACATCTTTGTATAGAGACTACATACTGAACTAATATAATGCAACTATACATTCAGCAACAGTTTTGGAAACCACGTGTTCCGTTTTCTGTTATGCTGTCACATACTTAGCGCCATTAGTCTCACGAATCTTTATATCCTTAAAATCTTTTTAACCCATTAGCAGCCATAAAGGGCCTAAACCATGGCAATGAATTCAGCCCGGTCTGGTTTTATTATGGAATAACAATCTTTATTCCCAAAAGTACTAATCCCACAATGCAATCGGGTCACAACATATTATACAACTATTATACAACATAAGGCGTGACTAACCCAAAGCGAGGCTTGACACGCACCGCGTCATACGAGTGCGCCGTAATTGCTGCAGTGCTTTACCCTCGTTTAAAGGGTGATCCCCAGAGAAGCAGTTTCCCTGGTGACAAGAATCCCGCAGTGTGCGGGCCAGGTGAGTGACCGTGACTCGTGGGGGTCATTGTGCCAAGCAGCGCATTTAATTGTTGTTGCTTCGTCCATTTAAATGTCACATGTGTCCATAACATTTTGTTACACAGAGGTGACCTTTGCATGCCTTGGGATGCTGATACCTTATTATTGTCACAACTATATCATAATAAGACACTGATACCATATGATATGTAAGCACTCAAGACAGAGCTGATGCTTTATTTATATATATATATATATATATATATATATATATATATATATATATATATATATATATATCTGCAATACTTTAGAATGATCTATATTTTTATTATAGTTGTGTAATTTCTTACACATAATGTGTGTGCTGTGCCATTTTTAAAATCTAATCTCATTAAAAAATACATGATCAGGTTATTTGCTAATTCCACCAAGATGTATTTTACTATACAATGCACATGTTGTTGAATAAGGTGTTTTGTATTCAATGTTAATGCTTATGACCTCTTGAAGAAGTACGGTAAAGTTTAAAGTGAAGGTCAATTGTCATGTGAAAGTGCCCGTTTTTAAAAAAAAAAAAAAAAAAAACTATTAAAAACAGGGGCATTTTCATTCATGAAAATTGACATAGCACCGTATTTTAAAAATACTTACCTTGTTCTTCTAAAACGCCGGATCGCCGTTTGGAAATGATGCCCCGCCTGCTTCTTCCTGGTTTACTTACCCAGCAATGACGAAACCGGCTTCCTCCAATCACTGCATTGCATCAGGCAACAATTACCCCGGGGGGGGGGGGGGGGAAGCCGTGATTGGAGGATGTCGGAATCGTCTTTGCTGACGTATGAAGAGGCTTGCGACGGGCTGGTGAAGCACTGGAGCGGCTTCAAGAAGAAAAGGTATATTTAAAAAAAAAAAAAAAGTCTGAAATGTCAATTTTCATGAATGAAAGTGCCCTTGTTTTTAATAGTTTTTTTTTTAAAAAACCGGGCACTTTCACATGAAAATTGACCTTCACTTTAAAGTTGCTGGTATCTAACCCCCCAGAAAGTTTGTCAGAATTGTTTGCTGGAATTTCTAAATGCATAGATGTTGCACAGATAATATTAATATATCACTCCAGTCAGTATTAAAATATTACCTGCTACTGTATGGCTCAGCAGATAGTAGAGCACTTAAATATTTGTTTTAATCATAATACAACAACTAAATATATTTTAAAGTATTACATTTATTTTAAAATCCAGTATTAGTTTTAGAGCATGCATCTCTTAATCAGCATATTAGATAATCATGTTTATATAATACTATACATGTTTTAGTTCTGAGTGGTCAATGCAAACGTTTTCTTTCTAGATATTGTTATAGCTATAACAAACTACAACGTAGTATCCTAAATAGACACCATTCTTTTCCATAAAATATTTGCATATAATTGATTTTATGACCTTTTTTTAGTTGGTTTTTACTCTATTTGTTATTTAAGTAAAGGTGTTTTTTTTTTTTTTTTTTTTTTTTTTTTTTTTTTTTTTTTAATTTTTTATAAATATCTTTTCTCTTGTGGGATTTGTATTAAAGGAACGCTAAACCCATATTTTTTCTTTCATGATTAAGATAGAGCATGCAATTTTAAACAACTTTCTAATTTACTCCTATTATCAATTTTTTTGTTCTCTTGCTATCTTTATTTGTAAAAAAAAAAAAGGAATCTAAGCTAAGGAGCCAGCTAATTTTTGGTTTAGAACCATGGACAGTACTTGTTTATTGGTCCTGTCCAATCAGCAAGGACAACCCAGGTAGTGAACCAAAAATGGGTCGGCTTCAATAAACTTACATTCTTGCTTTTTAAATAAAGATAGTAAGTGAATGAAGAAAAAAATAATAGGAGTAAATTAGAAAGTTGCTTAAAATTGTATGCTCTATCTGTATCATGAAAGAAACAATTTGGGTTCAGTGTCCCTTTAAAGTGATGGTAAACTTTACATGTTTTAAAATCAGGTCCGGAATCTAAGCAATAATAATCCCCCCCCCCCCCACACTTAAAGGGACACTAAACCCATATTTTTCTTTCTTGATTCAGAGCATGTCATTTTAAGCAACTTTTACTCCCATTATCAATTTTTCTTCAATCTCTTGCTATCGTTGTTTTAAAAAGCAGGAATTTAAAGCTTAGGAGCCGGCCCATTTTTGGTTCCGATTCTGAGTCATGCTTGCTTATTGGTGGCTAAAAGTAGCCGCCAAAAAGCGAGCGCTATCCAGGGTACTGAACCTAAAATGGGCCGTCCCCTAAGCTTTTACATTCCTGCTTTTTAAATAAAAGATAGCAAGAGATTGAAGAAAATTTGATAATAGGAGTAAATTAGAAAGTTGCTTAAAATATCTTTATTGTGAAAGAAAAAATATGGGTTTAGTATCCCTTTAATTATACAATTATACTGCATTGAGTGGTCATTTTAAAGTGAATGTAAATTTTGATGAACCAGTGCCCAGTTTTTAATAATCCAATTAAAACGGCACTTTCATCAAACTTTACATTTCACTTGATTTGTTAAAATGCTTACCTTTTCTTCGTGAAAGCCGCTCCAGCACTTCCCACGCCCGTCGCAAGCCTCTTCCTACGTCAGAAATGACGATCCCGGCCTTCCTCCAATCATGGTGTTGCTTTAGGCAATGATTGGTGATTGGAGGATGCCGGAATTGTCATTGCTGACGTATGAAGAGGCTTGCGACGGGCTGGAGAATCTCTGGATCGGCTTTCAATAAGAAAAGGTAAGTATCTTAACAAAACCAGTGAAATGTAAAGTTTGATGAATGAAAGTGCCCGTTTTTAATACGATTTAATAGTGTTAGGTTTTTGTCTCTCTTGTTCAGGTAAAATGGGTGGATCTACATCAGTACCGTCAGCCTCTTCTTCCAAGCCACAGTCCCAACCTGTAACTGAACATCCTCAGACTTCTTCAGTATCTCCCCCACCAGGATGCCCCATGCACCAGAAGAAAGCGGAAGGTAGTTATTATAATAGACAAGGTTGAGGCTTAATTCAATATTGAGAAATTTCTACTGCAGTGTATGTAGAGCTTTTATATTGAAATATGATTGTAATATATGCCTGGAATTTATACTTAAAGCGACACAAAACCCATTCTTTTTCTTTCATGATTTAGATAGAGCATGCAGCTTTCTATTTTACTCCTATTATAAATATTTCTTCGTTCTGTTGCTATCTTTATTTGAAAAAGCAGGAATGTAAGCATAGGAGACAGCATTTTTTGTTCAGTACCTAGATAGCTCCTAATGACTGGTGTCTAAATGTAGCCACCAATCAGCAAGTGCAGCCCAGGTGCCGAACCAAAAATGGGCCCGCTTTTATGCTTACATTACATTTATATTTATGTATTTTAGATGTACATATCAGATTGCATAGTATAGGTTACCATTGAATCCTTTTGTTTTTACCAAATCCCTTGTTTTACTTCTATAAGCATGTCTGATTTATAACAGATTTACATGTGCAATACAAGGAAACTTTATTTTTGTTCTCACTTGTAATCATTCTAGGATGCCCTATAAATATAGAGTCTGCACAAAACGCTGAAAACCAAGGCTGCTCTGTACCCACACATCAAGAAAGGGCGTATGAATTTGTTGAATGTCCAGTGAAATCAAGAAATCAAGATGAAATTGATCCTAGCAATATGGTAATATGACAATAATATTTCTCTAGTGTGTGTGTGTGTATTTATTATTATTATTAATGTGTTTGCACATCACTGACGAGGCCCGTAGGAGGCCGAAATGTTCGTCTGGGGTTGTCATGTTCCTTGTTCAGAGGAGGATTGCCTGGTATTTCGGGGCTGGACTGACCATACTTGGCGGGATCAGACTGATATACTTCAGGAAAGTTTTCCTCTGTGAAAAGCACACTGGTCTAAAAGAGGCTGCTTCCGGGTGGTAAATCGCCGTAGAACTAGCTGATGAGCTGTTGTTTGTTCCTGGTAGAGCGCTTCTCTCTTCGTATGGTAAAAAAATGTGTTTAGAATTCTGCACACAGTGCAGAATTATATAACATTATCTTAGCGACAGCTTTCAAAATCAAAGGATTTTAGCTGTTAAAGTTGCACATACCTGTTCTCCTCTCCATGATCTGCTGATTAGGTCTTCTTTTTCAAAAGCGCTTCTCGGGGACACGCTGTCTAATCACTGCGCGCCCGATCGTACTATTGAACTGAATGTAGCGCTCTCCCGCTATGGTCTGGTAGCGCGCTACATTCAGTTCAATAGCGCAATCGGACGTGCTCTGATTAGACGGCGTGCCTGTGAATCGCTTTTATTTTTATAGTTTACTGTCCCTTTAATATTGGCTTACATTTTAGCTGGTTTGTCAAGAAAATGAGTCATGTAGTGCTTGCATTAAAATGGTCCAGGGGAGAACATTACATAAAATATTATCTGCCGTTGGTAAGTTTGTGTTATGCGTCAACACAGTAACTTTTTTTTCTGCCTGGTTGCAGGTGCCTCTGCGGTAGCCAGGCTCAGATCTCATCTTACCATATCTTTTTGCCTTTCCCTTTAGTTTCCCTATTTACTCAAAACAGTAGCGGACCTACTCAATAGAGGGCTTGGTGCAAAAAAAAAAAAAAGTTTTGTGCCCCTCAAAGGCAATTCCGTAGTAAACAAATAATAATATACAAGCTGCTCTGTATAAGCAATTTGAGTATATACAGAGAGAACACATTCTGCACATACCTATGTTCAGACTAGCTGCACCATTGGTAGTTCCACCCCTTACCCAGGACCAGAAAAGCAGGGTTAACCCCTTGGTGACCACAGCACTTTTCAATTTTCTGTCCGTTCGGGACCAGGGCTATTTTTACATTTCTGCGGTGTTTGTGTTTAACTGTAATTTTCCTCTTACTCATTTACTGTACCCACACATATTATATACTGTTTTTCTCGCCACTAAATGGACTTTCTAAAGATACCATTATTTTCATCATATAAAATATGATGAAAAAATGGGGGAAAACCCCCCCGACTTTTTCTAACTTTGACCCCCAAAATCTGTTACACATCTACAACCACTAAAAAACAACCATGCTAAATAGTTTCTAAATTTTGTCCTGAGTTTAGAAATGCCCAATGTTTCTTTGCTTTTTTTGCAAGTTATAGGGCAATAAGTACAAGTAGCACTTTGCTATTTCCAAACCATTTTTTTTCTCAAAATTAGCGCTAGTTACATTGGAAATCTGATATCTGTTAGGAATCCCTGAATATCCCTTGACATGTATTGATCTAAGCCCATTTTGTTATATTTCATGCCACCATTTCACCGGCAAATGCGATCAAATAAAAAAAATCGTTAAACTTTTTCACAAACTTTAGGTTTCTCGCTGAAATGATTTACAAACATCTTGTGCAATTATGGCACAAATGGTTGTAAATGCTTCTCTGGGATCCCCTTTGTTCAGAAATAGCAGACATATATGGCGCGGGCATTACTTTTTGGTAATTAGAAGGCCGCTAAATGCTGCTGCACACCACACTTGTATTATGCCCAGCAGTGAAGGGGTTAATTAGGGAGCTTGTAGGGTTAATTTAAGCCTTATTGTAGAGATCAGCCTCTCACCTGACACATACGCATTTTTTTTAATTTATTTTATTCATTATGCAGTGTTGGATCCCCCCCCAACAGCTCTCTAATCCTCCCCCTCTACCTATTTGCTGCCATCTTTGGTACTGGCAGCTGTCTGCCAGTACCCAGTTTAGTCAAAATCTGGCTCTTTTTTAATTTTTTTAGGAGATTTATAAATACCCCATTTTGTTTTGTAGTTTAGCTGTGCCCCCTCAATATCCTACCCCCCCCCTCCCGATTCCTTTCCCAACATGTATTTTTTTAATTCCTCCTTCCTCCCTCCTCCTCCCCCAACAGGATCCGGAACTGCGTCCAGCGATGGGCCGACTCCCTTCCATGGCTCCCACCCACCAATGACCAGCACCACAGAGTGGCTCTCTCTGCATCAGTGCCTAAAAAAAGAGTATTGCAGGATTCCTCAATATCGAGGCATCACTGCAATACCCTGAAAGTGACTGGAAGCGGTCACCACCGCTTGAAACACCAGAGGACGTATCAGGGACGTCCTTGGTCATTAACTGACACTTTTTGTAGGACTTGCCTGGCACGTCCTCGGTCGTTAAAGGGATACTAAAACCAATTTTTTTTCTTTAATGAAAATGTTCTTTGTTCTCTTGGTATCTTTGTTTGAGAAAGCAGGAATTAATGTTTTCGATCCGGCCCATTTTTGGTTCAGAACCCTGGATAGCGCTTGCTGTTTGGTGGCTACAAATGGGACTGCTCCAAAGCTTTCATTCCTGCTTTTTCAAATAAAGAGAAAAAGAAAAAAAAGATAATAGGAGTAAATTAGAAAGTTGCTTAAAATTGCTCTATCCGAATCCTGAAAGATAAACTTTGGGTTTAGTATCCCTTTAAGCTCTAAGAGTATGTTTTGCAGCAGTTATTTAGCCTGTTGATTGACTTATTTTTTTTTTTTCAACCTGAGCGTTATTTCACTGCTGCTAAGACCCTTGAGAAAATCAAAGGGTCAAGTCACTGCAACATGTTTCCTTCTTGCAGTTAAAGGGACAGTAAAGTCATAATTAGATATTCATGATTTAGACAGAACATACAATTTTAAACAACTTTCTAATTTACTTCTATTTAATTTGCTTCCTTCTCTTGTTATCCTTTGCTGAAAGATTAAGCTCAGGAGCAGCAAAGAACCTAGGTTCTTGCTGCTGATTGGTGGCTGCTTATATATACCGATGGTCATTGGCTCACCCATCTGTTCAGTTAGAAACCAGTAGTGCATTGCTGCTGCTTCAACAAATGATACCAAGCGAATAAAGAAAATTTGAAAATAAAATTAAGCTGGAATGTTGTTTTAAAATTGTATGTTTTACCTAAATCATGAAAGAAAATCACTCCGTTTTTACAGTAGATATTTTCCCAGAGTTTTGTTTCTAATATTGGCTACATTTCTTAGTTACCAACAATGCTTCAGTTTTGTGAGTGAATGTTTAGCTTCCGTTTCATATATATGGCAATAAATTAATGTCGGTGAAAATTTGTCAAAAAAGAAGAAAGTATATGACACAAAAAAAAGGGAAAGACTATGAAAAAAATGTTGAGACTGTTCAAAGAGAGCTTTATGATTAAAGGGACATGAAACCCAATTTTCTTTTCTTTCATGATTGAGATAGACCATGTGATTTTTTTTAAATAACTTTCCAATTTACTTCTATTTAATTTGTTTCGTTCTCTTGGTATTGTTGAAAAGCATACGTAGGTATGCTCAATGAGATGCTGATTGGTGGCTGCGCATATACATGCTCACCCATATGCATGGCTGTTTCTTCAACAAAGGATACCAAGAGAATGAAGCAAATTGGATAATAGAAGTAAATTAGAAAGTTGTTTAAAATTGTATGTTCTATCTGAATCACGAAAGAGAAAAAATTTGGGTTTTATGTCCCTATTCTAAGTAGGGTAAAAAGAGAGTGATTTGCCACAACAGCTCACACCAGGTCATGCTGTGTCGTGTATGTCAGTCCTTTTTAAAATAAATTAAATGTTACAAACTTTTCTTTGCCTTTTTTTTTTTTTTTTTTAAGTAATTTAGTATGTGTTGTGTTTTTTTTTTTTTTTTTTTTTTTTTTTTTTATAGATCCGTGCGAGCAATGAAAGGTGTGTGTGTGTGTGCCTTGCTACTGCATGCATGTTTTTGGTAATCAAGGGTTAAAATCATGTTGCATTTTACAGACTACCACAAAACTGAATCACTGTTTAAATCATTTTAGTTTTCTGCTTCTGTTTGGCAAGCAAGATGACTTGTGCTCACTCCGAGGATTTTAAAGTCTTCATTAGTTGTTTTTTTTTCCTCTCTTTAGATGCCTCCTCCAAATCAGATCCCAGCCCCGGATCAGCCATTCACCTTGTCCCTGAAAAGAGAAGAATCCACAATTCCTCGAGCCAAATCTGATAAAAACTGGGTATATCCATCTGAACAAATGTTCTGGAATGCAATGCTGAGAAAGGGGTAACGTTACTGTCCTTCTCACACACAGTACTACTGCAGCTATAAATTGTACAAAAATCTTCATTAAAGAGAGATGAAACAGTGCTCCTTTAGTGAAAAGCAAATATTCTAAATCAAAGAAAACCATTTGTTAAAAAAAAAAAAAAGAAGCAAACACATTTTCTTGTAAAAAGAGCAAACTCACAGTGTAGCCACTGCCCTCAGGGAGATGACGTGTTGGTAACTTAAGGGGACAGTTTACTCAAAAATGTTCTCCCCTGTAATTTGCTCCCAATGATCCATTTTACCTGCTGGAGTGTATTCAATTGTTTATACGTATTTCAATTACTCTTATATTAGCATTTGAAATAGTTGATTTTAGCCTGTAGTATCCCCACCCATCTTGAAAGTTTTCTGGCCTCAAGGCCAAGCTGTGTAAACACAGCCAGTAGAAGAAATTACACTCCCAGTGGGGTATAGAAGATATAAGGTAATAAAATGTTAATTTTCCATTGTTCTCTGCAAGTATTGGTGATTGGTTTATGGACAGAAATAAGATAAAGATGCATGCATATGTACACAATGTGATACAGTAATGAGATCTGATTATACCTACAGATATAAGATAAAGAAGCAGGTATATGTACACAATGTGATAAAGTTATGAGATCTGATTGTACCTACAAGCTCAACCCATTTTATTAGGTTGTGGCTTCAAAACACAAAATCAGCTATTTCATATACACAAATAAGCCTTAAAAAAGCAAATTTCATACATTTTATACTTTGCAGCTGGTAAAAAAAAGTAATTGGAAACACCAAGGGGAATTTTTTTTTTTTAGTGTATTCTCCTTTTAAGTTACATTCTGTCCTCTTCTGAGTTTTTGGAACTGGGTAACTGACTTCCTGTTTCTCTAGTATTTACTGAATAGTAAACCAGTTCATGTTACTCTAGAACATTTATGACATCAAACTAAACATGCCTTCCTGTAGAGACCACAGTCCCCTTGTAGGGCTGTGACAAGAAGTAATGGACACTGCAACAATTAAGTTTAAAAATATAGAAATAAAAAGGTAAACTTTTTTTAAAATGCTAAATAATACATATTGCACTGATTTATATTAAGTATAAGCCACTGCTTAGTGTGTTTTTTTTTTTTTATTTTATTTTTTTATTACAACAATGAAACAAACTGTTTTATATTCCTTTAAGGTCTTTGAAGTTCTTTGCTAATACAGCTGAAATAGAAGGGGCTAGGGACGTTAAACTATTGGATACAAGTACTATATTATTAATAATAATAATATAATAATATTTATCATTATTATCTATCATTATTTTACCTCATGTGCATGCATCTGTCTTTGAAGCAGTTGTCTTTTAAACCTGTACAAGTGCTGGTTAACAAAGCTTTGCTTATTTACACTGGATGCCGCCATCTTGGAAACTCTCTGACAGAAGCAGGGCTCATTCACAGATCAGTGGTATCGTGCCTTTTAGTTTAGTGTGCACGTTATAGAGCAGGACGTACATTTTTGCAGTGGCTGCAGTATGGAGATACGGAGCACCTATAATTGGCTAAAATAAGTGAACTGCTTTGAAGAGAGCTGCGGGCAAATGAGGAAAAATATAGCGTTGCTTGAATCAACCATACTGTTGAATAATTTTGATAGTTCAGCCGTTCTTGTTCTTGGAGACGCAAGTATTTTGTAGATTAGTTCTGTTTTGAATGCCTTTTATAAATATTTCTGTCTTCAAATTTGATCAAGCTAAATTTTAGTCCTTATGTGAAGTTGACCTAGGTGGAAACCAATGCAATGGGCTCCATGTACTAAGCAATTCTTCAGTATTTAATTATTCTTTTAAAATTGAATAATCCTATCTAAATTGTGAAGGTTTCATTTTAACTTGCATTTACATTTCTTTCATGTAATTAGCAAGAGTCCATGAGCTAGTGACGTATGGGATATACATTCCTACCAGGAGGGGCAAAGTTTCCCAAACCTCAAAATGCCTATAAATACACCCCTCACCACACCCACAATTCAGTTTTACAAACTTTGCCTCCTATGGAGGTGGTGAAGTAAGTTTGTGCTAGATTCTACGTTGATATGCGCTCCGCAGCAAGTTGGAGCCCGGTTTTCCTCTCAGCGTGCAGTGAATGTCAGAGGGATGTGAGGAGAGTATTGCCTATTTGAATGCAGTGATCTCCTTCTACGGGGTCTATTTCATAGGTTCTCTGTTATCGGTCGTAGAGATTCATCTCTTACCTCCCTTTTCAGATCGACGATATACTCTTATTTATATACCATTACCTCTGCTGATTTTCGTTTCAGTACTGGTTTGGCTTTCTACAAACATGTAGACGAGTGTCCTGGGGTAAGTAAATCTTATTTTCTGTGACACTCTAAGCTATGGTTGGGCACTTTATTTATAAAGTTCTAAATACATGTATTCAAACATTTATTTGCCTTGACTCAGGATGTTCAACATTCCTTATTTTCAGACAGTCAGTTTCATATTTGGGATAATGCATTTGAATCAATCATTTTTTCTTACCTTAAAAATTTGACTTTTTTTCCCTGTTGGCTGTTAGGCTCGCGGGGGCTGAAAATGCTTCATTTTATTGCGTCATTCTTGGCGCAGACTTTTTTGGCGCAAAAAATCTTTTCTGTTTCCGGCGTCATACGTGTCGCCGGAAGTTGCGTCATTTTTTGACGTCCTTTTGCGCCAAAAATGTCGGCGTTCCGGATGTGGCGTCATTTTTGGCGCCAAAAAGCATTTAGGCGCCAAACAATGTGGGCGTATTATTTGGCGCCAAAAAATATGGGCGTCTCTTTTGTCTCCACATTATTTCAGTCTCATTTTTTCTTTGCTTCTGGTTACTAGAAGCTTGTTTATTGGCATTTTTTCCCATTCCTGAAACTGTCATTTAAGGAATTTGATCAATTTTGCTTTATATGTTGTTTTTTCTCTTACATATTGCAAGATGTCTCACGTTGCATCTGAGTCAGAAGATACTTCAGGAAAATCGCTGTCTAGTGCTGGAACTACCAAAGCTAAGTGTATCTGCTGTAAACTTTTGGTAGCTATTCCTCCGGCTGTTGTTTGTATTAATTGTCATGACAAACTTGTTAAAGCAGATAATATTTCCTTTAGTAATGTACCATTGCCTGTTGCAGTTCCCTCAACATCTAAGGTGCAGAATGTTCCTGATAACATAAGAGATTTTGTTTCTGAATCCATCAAGAAGGCTATGTCTGTTATTTCTCCTTCTAGTAAACATAAAAAATCTTTTAAAACTTCTCTCTCTACAGATGAATTTTTAAATGAACATCATCATTCTGATTCTGATGACTCTTCTGGTTCAGAGGATTCTGTCTCAGAGATTGATGCTGATAAATCTTCATATTTATTTAAAATGGAATTTATTCGTTCTTTACTTAAAGAAGTACTAATTGCTTTAGAAATAGAGGATTCTGGTCCTCTTGATACTAATTCTAAACGTTTAGATAAGGTATTTAAATCTCCTGTGGTTATTCCAGAAGTTTTTCCTGTTTTCCTAATGCTATTTCTGAAGTAATTTCCAGAGAATGGGATAAATTGGGTAATTCATTTACTCCTTCTAAACGTTTTAAGCAATTATATCCTGTGCCGTCTGACAGATTAGAATTTTGGGACAAAATCCCTAAAGTCGATGGGGCTATTTCTACCCTTGCTAAACGTACTACTATTCCTACGTCAGATGGTACTTCGTTTAAAGATCCTTTAGATAGGAAAATTGAATCCTTTCTAAGAAAAGCTTATATGTGTTCAGGTAATCTTCTTAGACCTGCTATATCTTTGGCTGATGTTGCTGCAGCTTCAACTTTTTGGTTGGAGACTTTAGCACAACAAGTAACAGATCATGATTCTCATAATATTATTATTCTTCTTCAGCATGCTAATAATTTTATCTGTGATGCCATTTTTGATATTATCAGAGTTGATGTCAGGTTTATGTCTCTAGCTATTTTAGCTAGAAGAGCATTATGGCTTAAAACTTGGAATGCTGATATGGCTTCTAAATCAACTCTACTTTCCATTTCTTTCCAGGGTAACAAATTATTTGGTTCTCAGTTGGATTCCATTATCTCAACTGTTACTGGTGGGAAAGGAACTTTTTTACCACAGGATAAAAAATCTAAGGGTAAAAACAGGGCTAATAATCGTTTTCGTTCCTTTCGTTTCAACAAAGAACAAAAGCCTGATCCTTCATCCTCAGGAGCAGTTTCAGTTTGGAAACCATCTCCAGTCTGGAATAAATCCAAGCCTTCTAGAAAGGCAAAGCCTGCTTCTAAGTCCACATGAAGGTGCGGCCCTCATTCCAGCTCAGCTGGTAGGGGGCAGGTTACGTTTTTTCAAAGAAATTTGGATCAATTCTGTTCACAATCTTTGGATTCAGAACATTGTTTCAGAAGGGTACAGAATTGGTTTCAAGATGAGACCTCCTGCAAAGAGATTTTTTCTTTCCCGTGTCCCAGTAAATCCAGTGAAAGCTCAAGCATTTCTGAATTGTGTTTCAGATCTAGAGTTGGCTGGAGTAATTATGCCAGTTCCAGTTCTGGAACAGGGGATGGGGTTTTATTCAAATCTCTTCATTGTACCAAAGAAGGAGAATTCCTTCAGACCAGTTCTGGATCTAAAAATATTGAATCGTTATGTAAGGATACCAACGTTCAAAATGGTAACTGTAAGGACTATCTTGCCTTTTGTTCAGCAAGGGCATTTTATGTCCACAATAGATTTACAGGATGCATATCTGCATATTCCGATTCATCCAGATCATTATCAGTTCCTGAGATTCTCTTTTCTGGACAAGCATTACCAGTTTGTGGCTCTGCCGTTTGGCCTAGCTACAGCTCCAAGAATTTTTACAAAGGTTCTCGGTGCCCTTCTGTCTGTAATCAGAGAACAGGGTATTGTGGTATTTCCTTATTTGGACGATATCTTGGTACTTGCTCAGTCTTTACATTTAGCAGAATCTCATACGAATCGACTTGTGTTGTTTCTTCAAGATCATGGTTGGAGGATCAATTCACCAAAAAGTTCATTGATTCCTCAGACAAGGGTAACCTTTCTGGGTTTCCAGATAGATTCAGTGTCCATGACTCTGTCTTTAACGGACAAGAGACGTCTAAAATTGATTTCAGCTTGTCGAAACCTTCAGTCACAATCATTCCCTTCGGTAGCATTATGCATGGAAATTCTAGGTCTTATGACTGCTGCATCGGACGCGATCCCCTTTGCTCGTTTTCACATGCGACCTCTTCAGCTCTGTATGCTGAATCAATGGTGCAAGGATTACACAAAGATATCTCAATTAATATCTTTAAAACCGATTGTACGACACTCTCTAACGTGGTGGACAGATCACCATCGTTTAATTCAGGGGGCTTCTTTTGTGCTTCCGACCTGGACTGTAATTTCAACAGATGCAAGTCTCACAGGTTGGGGAGCTGTGTGGGGATCTCTGACGGCACAAGGAGTTTGGGAATCTCAGGAGGTGAGATTACCGATCAATATTTTGGAACTCCGTGCAATTTTCAGAGCTCTTCAGTCTTGGCCTCTTCTGAAGAGAGAATCGTTCATTTGTTTTCAGACAGACAATGTCACTACTGTGGCATACATCAATCATCAAGGAGGGACTCACAGTCCTCTGGCTATGAAAGAAGTATCTCGAATTCTGGTTTGGGCAGAATCCAGCTCCTGTCTAATCTCTGCGGTTCATATCCCAGGTATAGACAATTGGGAAGCGGATTATCTCAGTCGCCAAACGTTGCATCCGGGCGAATGGTCTCTTCACCCAGAGGTATTTCTTCAGATTGTTCAAATGTGGGAGCTTCCAGAAATAGATCTGATGGTGTCTCATCTAAACAAGAAACTTCCCAGGTATCTGTCCAGATCCCGGGATCCTCAGGCGGAAGCAGTGGATGCATTATCACTTCCTTGGAAGTATCATCCTGCTTATATCTTTCCGCCTCTAGTTCTTCTTCCAAGAGTAATCTCCAAGATTCTGAAGGAATGCTCGTTTGTTCTGCTGGTAGCTCCGGCATGGCCTCACAGGTTTTGGTATGCGGATCTTGTCCGGATGGCCTCTTGCCATCCGTGGACTCTTCCGCTACGACCAGACCTTCTGTCGCAAGGTCCTTTTTTCCATCAGGATCTCAAATCCTTAAATTTAAAGGTATGGAGATTGAACGCTTGATTCTTGGTCAAAGAGGTTTCTCTGACTCTGTGATTAATACTATGTTACAGGCTCGTAAATCTGTATCCAGAGAGATATATTATAGAGTCTGGAAGACTTATATTTCTTGGTGTCTTTCTCATCATTTTTTCTTGGCATTCTTTTAGAATTCCGAGAATTTTACAGTTTCTTCAGGATGGTTTAGAGAAAGGTTTATCCGCAAGTTCTTTGAAAGGACAAATCTCTGCTCTTTCTGTTCTTTTTCACAGAAAGATTGCTAATCTTCCTGATATTCATTGTTTTGTACAAGCTTTGGTTCGTATAAAACCTGTCATTAAGTCAATTTCTCCTCCTTGGAGTTTGAATTTGATTCTGGGGGCTCTTCAAGCTCCTCCGTTTGAACCTATGCATTCATTGGACATTAAATTACTTTCTTGGAAAGTTTTGTTCATTTTGGCAATCTCTTCTGCCAGAAGAGTTTCTGAATTATCTGCTCTTTCTTGTGAGTCTCCTTTTCTGATTTTTCATCAGGATAAGGCAGTGTTGCGAACTTCTTTTGAATTTTTACCTAAAGTTGTGAATTCTAACAACATTAGTAGGGAAATTGTGGTTCCTTCATTATGTCCTAATCCTAAGAATTCTAAGGAGAAATCATTGCATTCTTTGGATGTTGTTAGAGCTTTGAAATATTATGTTGAAGCTACTAAGTCTTTCCGAAAGACTTCTAGTTTATTTGTTATCTTTTCTGGTTCTTGAAAAGGCCAGAAAGCTTCTGCCATTTCTTTGGCATCTTGGTTGACATCTTTAATTCATCTTGTCTATGTTGAGTCGGGTAAATCTCCGCCTCAAAGGATTACAGCTCATTCTACTAGGTCAGTTTCTACTTCCTGGGCGTTTAGGAATGAAGCTTCGATTGATCAGATTTGCAAAGCAGCAACTTGGTCCTCTTTGCATACTTTTACTAAATTCTACCATTTTGATGTGTTTTCTTCTTCTGAAGCAGTTTTTGGTAGAAAAGTACTTCAGGCAGCGGTTTCAGTTTGAATCTTCTGCTTATGTTTTTCATTAAACTTTATTTTGGGTGTGGATTATTTTCAGCAGGAATTGGCTGTCTTTATTTTATCCCTCCCTCTCTAGTGACTCTTGCGTGGAAAGATCCACATCTTGGGTAATCATTGTCCCATACGTCACTAGCTCATGGACTCTTGCTAATTACATGAAAGAAAACATAATTTATGTTAGAACTTACCTGATAAATTCATTTCTTTCATATTAGCAAGAGTCCATGAGGCCCGCCCTTTTTTTGGGGTGGTTATGATTTTTGTATAAAGCACAATTATTCCAATTCCTTATTTTATATGCTTTCGCACTTTTTTATCACCCCACTTCTTGGCTATTCGTTAAACTGAATTGTGGGTGTGGTGAGGGGTGTATTTATAGGCATTTTGAGGTTTGGGAAACTTTGCCCCTCCTGGTAGGAATGTATATCCCATACGTCACTAGCTCATGGACTCTTGCTAATATGAAAGAAATGAATTTATCAGGTAAGTTCTTACATAAATTATGTTTTCCAGTTACTGTACCATATTTTTCTGATGTCTGCTAGGGATTTTGCATCTCTGTATCTTTCTCTTTCAGATGTATTCCATTTGCTTCTATGATTTATGTGGACAATTTCAGATACATTAAACTCTAAGTTAATTCTTCTTAAAATGGTTGCGTGTGGAGAAACAAAAACCTTAAAGGGGCAGTATACTGTTAGATTGTTTTTCCCTTAATGTGTTTACAATTGTTTTTTTATACCAAAAGCAGAGTAAAAAAAAATATGAAAATTAGCTTTGAGGTTTATTTGTGTATATTAAAGCTCTGATTTTGTGTTTTGAAGCCACAACCTAATAAAAAGGGTTGAGCTTGTAGGTATATTAAGATCTCATTACTGTATCACATTGTGCACATATACCTGCTTCTTTATCTTATATCTGTCCTTAAAACAATCACCAATACTTGGAGAGAACAATGGAAAATCAACATTTTATTACCTTATCTCTGCTATATTCCACTGGGAGTGTAATTTCTTCAGCTGGCTGTGTTTACAAAGCTTATCTATAGCTGGGACCTGCGGCCACAAACTTTCAGAATAGGTGGGGATACCACATGCTAAATCAACTATTTCAAATGCCAATATAAGGGTAAAGGAGCTTCTTGTAAACAATTTAATACACTCCAGCAGGTAAATTGGATCATTGGGAGCAAATTAAAGGGGAGAAAAGTTTTGAGTAGACTGTCCCTTTAACAATATACTTTGTTTTTTTCCTACTATTACTGTAATTTTCCTAGGCTAGTCTGCATTTTGTAGGATCCAGTACCCTGTTACATTTTTTATATATATATATATATATATATATATATATATATATATATATATATATATATATATATATATATATATATATATATATATATATATATATTTTTTTTTAATACAGTTTAGTCATGCAGTGACTTTATGTAAGTAATGGGAAACCTATATGTTTGAGTCTGTTTTGTTGCAATCTGAAATAATTACTTTTGTGATTCTGTGTTTTAGATGGAGATGGAAAGAAGAGGATATTAAACCTGAAGATATGGATAATATAATTAAGATTCACAACCAGAACAACGAACAGGCCTGGCAGGAAATTCTGAAGTGGGAAGCTCTCCACGCCAAGTGAGTGTATGATCTTCGAAAATGTGGGTTCGGCTAAACATATTGTAACTTAAAGGGATATGAAACACAAACATTTTCTTATATGATTTTAGACAGAGCATACAATTTAAAAAAAAAGTTTCCAATTTGCTTTGTTCCTATGGAATTCTTTGTTGAAGAGCTACCTAGGAAGGTGTTTGGAGAACTGCATGACAGGAAATAGTGCTTCCATCTAGTAATCTTGCAAATGGATAACATTCTTGCAAAACTGCTGCCATATAGTGCTTCGGACATGTGCATACTGCTGAGCTTATGTCCCTACTTTTCAACAAAGGATACCAAAGGAACAAAGAAAATTTGAGAATAGAAGTAAATTAGAAAGTTGTTTTTAAGATTGCAAGTTCTGTCTGTATCATGAGATATATTTTGGGTTTTACGTCCCTTTAATGGAATATTACATTTGAACTCCAACTCCTCATAAAAATGTTATTTCAGTGAAGGAAAAAATATTGCAGTGTACATTCCTGAATTCATGATTTGTTTTGCCCACCTTTCATGAACAGGCTGCAGGATCCAGAATCCTGACCTTACAACATTTGATGCGATGTTTGGTTGATTCAATGGAATTTACAGATTGTATCTTAAAACACAGAATAGCTAAGAAGACAGAAAGTGCAGGGAGAGGAGGAGGTGTCGTAAAAATCATGAGGGGGCTTAGGTAACAGGCAGACAGTGTCCAGTGTAGGAGAACAGACAGGGGAAATATATAGCTTTACATAGAGCATATACTGACATAAAGTTATATATCAACATTGAATGAATATCTATAAATATGTGAAATTGTATATACAGGGGGAATACAAAAGTTAAAAAAGACAAAAGTGTGGACATAGGCTTACCTGTGTACCTATGTATAAAGAATGTGGAATATACAATGTAATTGACTAAATGAAAGTACATTACAAAAAGTTTTGATTGCCAACTTTAAACTCTGAGATTAATAGAAGTATTTTGCAATTAAAAGTCCTAACGTTTTTATTTTTAAATGTGTGTGAATGATTTCCTCATATAGACAGACATACTACAGGTATCCAGGCTTTAGCAGCATACAGAACAACATCTGGGACTACAATTCCCACAAATCTTTGCTGTCAAATTACTTCCTTATACAGATATCAAACAGAACACTCAGAATAGCCAACAGTCACTGAGATGCATACAGTTAAAGGACCATGAAATTAAAGGGACATTAAACCCACATTTTTTCTTCCATGATTCAGATAGAGAATGCAATTTTAAACAGCTTTCTAGTTTACTTCTATTATCTTATTTGCTTCATTCTATTGATATTCTTTCCTGAAAAGCATATCTAGATAGGCTCAGTAGCTTCTGATTGGTGGCTGAACATAGATGCCTCCTGTGATTGGCTCACTCGTGTGCATTGCTATTTTTTAACAAAATATATTTAAAGAATGAAGCAAATTAGATAATAGAAGTAAATTGGAATGTTGTTTAAAATTGTATTATCTGTCTGAATTATGAAAGAAAAATTTTGGGTTTAATGTCCCTTTAAATAGAATTGCATATTTAACAAGTGCATAATAAAAAGACAACAAAATAACTTATTTCAAGTAAGCATTAAAATTTTTTTTTACATTTTATTTATTAACAATTTTTTTTTTTTTTTTTTACCCATTTGCTGGCCCCCTATATCATGTAACAGCCATCAGCCAATCAGACTAGTATACGTGTACCCTGTGAACTTGTGCATATGAAAAGACTGTGCAAAATTTGATCATGGAAGTAAATTGTAAAGTCTCTTTTAAAATTGCATGTTCAACCTGAATTATGAAAGCTTAATTTTGACTTTAGTAACCCTTTAACCCCTTCACCCAATATGACCTATATACAAGTTGAGCAGTACTTTGGCTAATGTACCACACCACTTCTATATACGTCGTCGCTTCAGGAAGCTCCAGCACTCTCGGCTGTTAAGTTACAGCCCAGATCTGGAGCTCCTGAAGTTTCAGGCATCTTCTGCATATGGAGCCGGAGCCCGATAGGCGCTCCAGCTTCATATGAGGGCAGATGACTAATTGTTAAATACGGTGACACTGTGTCACCGTCTGTAACGATCGTTGCGGGTGGGAGGACCCTACCTACGGAAAAAAATAAACAAAGGGACAGGGAGGGATGGGGCAGCTACGCTACAGAAAAGGGGGTGTGGGGGACCCTAAACTGAAGGTCATGGTTGGGGTTCGGGGGAACACTATGCTACGGAAAATATGCTAAAATAATAATAAAAAAAAAAGATAGTTTATAAGTACTGGCAGACAGCTGCCAGTACCCAAGATGGTGCCTAACAGAGGGGGGGAGGTTTAGAGAGCTGTTTTTTTTGGGGGGGCGGGGGGGAGAATCAGAACGGTTGGGAGGTAAAGGGGGATCCTACACTACCGAAATTATAGAATTATAAAAAAGCCTCATTTTCATACTGGCAGACTGTCTGCCAATACCCAAGATGGGGGTTACCAGTGGGGGTTTGGGAGGGATCAAGTAGGGATCAGGTGGTAGGAAGTGTCAGGTGGGAGGCTAATCTCTACACTAAAGCTAAAATTAACCTTTTAAGCTACCTGATTAACCCCTTCACTGCTGGGAATAATAGAATTGTGCAATTGCAATTAGGTGCCTTCTAATTACCAAAAAGCAATGCCAAAGCCATATATGTCTGCTATTTCTGAAAAAAGGGGATCCCAGAGAAACATTTACAAACATTTGTGCCATGATTGCACAAGCAGTATGTAAAGAATTTTTATGAGAAACCCAAAGTTTGTAAAAAAAAAAAAAAAACATAATTTATGCTTACCTGATAAATGTATTTCTCTTGTAGTGTATCCAGTCCACGGATCATCCATTACTTATGGGATATTAACTCCTCCCCAACAGGAAGTGCAAGAGGATTCACCCAGCAGAGCTGCTATATAGCTCCTCCCCTAACTGCCATTACCAGTCATTCGACCGAAAACATGCAGAGAAAGGAAAACCATAGGGTGCAGTGGTGACTGTAGTTTAATGGAAAAATTACCTGCCTTAAAGTGACAGGGCGGGCCGTGGACTGGATACACTACAAGAGAAATAAATTTATCAGGTAAGCATAAATTATGTTTTCTCTTGTTAAGTGTATCCAGTCCACGGATCATCCATTACTTATGGGATACCAATACCAAAGCTAAAGTACACGGATGACGGGAGGGACAGGCAGGCTCTTTATACGGAAGGAACCACTGCCTGAAGAACCTTTCTCCCAAAAACAGCCTCCGAAGAAGCAAAAGTGTCAAATTTGTAAAATTTGGAAAAAGTATGAAGAGAAGACCAAGTTGCAGCCTTGCAAATCTGTTCAACAGAAGCCTCATTCTTAAAGGCCCAAGTGGAAGCCACAGCTCTAGTAGAATGTGCTGTAATTCTTTCAGGGGGCTGCTGTCCAGCAGTCTCATAGGCTAACCGTATTATGCTACGAAGCCAAAAGGAGAGAGAGGTAGCCGAAGCTTTTTGACCTCTCCTCTGACCAGAATAAACGACAAACAGGGAAGACGTTTGTCGAAAATCCTTAGTTGCCTGTAGATAAAATTTCAGGGCACGGACTACATCTAGATTGTGTAGCAGACGTTCCTTTTTCGAAGAAGGATTAGGACACAAAGATGGAACCACAATCTCTTGATTGATATTCCTGTTAGTGACCACCTTAGGTAGGAACCCAGGTTTAGTACGCAGAACTACCTTGTCTGAATGAAAAATCAGATAAGGAGAATCACAATGTAAGGCAGATAACTCAGAGACTCTTCGAGCCGAGGAAATCGCCATTAAAAACAGAACTTTCCAAGATAACAACTTGATATCAATGGAATGAAGGGGTTCAAACGGAACCCCCTGTAAAACATTAAGAACTAAGTTCAAACTCCATGGTGGAGCAACAGTTTTAAACACAGGCTTGATCCTAGCTAAAGCCTGACAAAAAGCTTGAACGTCCGGAACTTCTGACAGACGTTTGTGTAAAAGAATGGACAGAGCTGAAATCTGTCCCTTTAAGGAACTAGCGGATAAACCCTTTTCTAAACCTTCTTGTAGAAAAGACAATATCCTCGGAATCCTAACCTTACTCCATGAGTAACTCTTGGATTCGCACCAATATAAGTATTTGCGCCATATCTTATGGTAAATCTTTCTGGTAACAGGCTTCCTAGCCTGTATTAAGGTATCAATAACTGACTCAGAAAAACCACGTTTTGATAAAATCAAGCGTTCAATTTCCAAGCAGTCAGCTTCAGAGAAATTAGATTTTGATGTTTGAAGGGACCCTGGATCAGAAGGTCCTGTTTCAGAGGTAGCGACCAAGGTGGACAGGATGACATGTCCACTAGATCTGCATACCAAGTCCTGCGTGGCCATGCAGGCGCTATTAGAATCACTGATGCACTCTCCTGTTTGATTCTGGCAATCAATCGAGGAAGCATCGGGAAGGGTGGAAACACATAAGCCATCCCGAAGGTCCAAGGTGCTGTCAAAGCATCTATCAGAACCGCTCCCGGATCCCTGGATCTGGACCCGTAACGAGGAAGCTTGGCGTTCTGTCGAGACGCCATGAGATCTATCTCTGGTTTGCCCCAACGTCGAAGTATTTGGGCAAAGACCTCCGGATGAAGTTCCCACTCCCCCGGATGAAAAGTCTGACGACTTAAGAAATCCGCCTCCCAGTTCTCCACTCCCGGGATGTGGATTGCTGACAGGTGGCAAGAGTGAGACTCTGCCCAGCGAATTATCTTTGATAGCAGAAAAAAAAAAAATACACAAATAAACGTTTTTTTATCACAGTCAACTACAATCTCACAGCTCTGCTGTGAGTGATTACCTCCCTCAAAACAAGTTTTGAAGACCCCTGAGTTCTGTAGAGATGAACCGGATCATGCAGGGAAGACAATAAGCTTCTGACTGAATCTCCCCCTCACACATAACAGTGAGTGAGATCAGTAAACTGTCATAAATTAAATAAAACGACTGCCAAGTGGAAAAAAATAGTGCCCAAAACATTTTTTCACCCAGTACCTCAGAAAATTAAACGATTTTACATGCCAGCAAAAAAACGTTTAACATTAATAAATTGAGTGTTATTAAAAAGCCTGTTGCTAGTCCCTGCAAATTAGGCTAAAGTTTTATGCATACAGTATAATTCCAGTGAAGTGCCATTCCCCAGAATACTGAAGTGTAAAATATACATACATGACAGCCTGATACCAGTTGCTGCTACTGCATTTAAGGCTGAGTTTACATTATATCGGTATGGCAGAATTTTCTCATCAATTCCATTGTCCGAAAATAATAAGCTGCTACATACCTCTTTGCAGATTAATCTGCCCGCTGTCCCCTGATCTGAAGTTTACCTCTCCTCAGATGGCCGAGAAACAGCAATATGATCTTAACTACTCCGGCTAAAATCATAGAAAAACTCAGGTAGATTCTTCTTCAAATTCTACCAGAGAAGGAATAACACACTCCGGTGCTATTATAAAATAACAAACTTTTGATTGAAGGTATGAAACTAAGTATAATCACCACAGTCCTCTCACACATCCTATCTATTCGTTGGGTGCAAGAGAATGACTGGTAATGGCAGTTAGGGGAGGAGCTATATAGCAGCTCTGCTGGGTGAATCCTCTTGCACTTCCTGTTGGGGAGGAGTTAATATCCCATAAGTAATGGATGATCCGTGGACTGGATACACTTAACAAGAGAAAAAAGTGAATTTTTTTTAAATTTTATTATTTGATCGCATTTGGCAAAATGGTGGCATGAAATATACCAAAATGGGTCTAGATTAATACCTTGGATTGCCTACTTAAAAAAAATATATATATAGTTCTGACAGCTAAGTAAATTTAAAAAAAAAATGCAAAAAATTCTCTGGTATTTTGGGCAAGTTTTTGTCCGAAAGTTCGGGTAGTGAAAGGGTTAAAGGCATGAAATGGAGAGTAAGGGCTGATAATACATTTTGTTAACGGATGTAAACTGGAAAGTTGTTTAAAATTGAATGCCCTATCTGAATCATTAAAGTTTTGACTTGAATATCCCTTTAATGTTTGCGAACAATATGTTTTCAAGTCTACATAAATGTCATTTATTTTACCTATGTAGGAGATTCACTTAGCCTTGAGGATATACAGCATATTATATCCAGTTTGCCAGAAGGTGCTCTGTTTTCAGTAATTTTATTATTTTTCAGATATTACACGAGTGCCAAAAATTTGACTTGCCAGTTGTCGCTTCCCCCCCCCCCCCCTGTAAGACCATCTTTTTTTGCACGCTCACTCTTTATGTAGAAGGTCATAAATTATTAGAGATTATTCAAGGATTACTCTGCCAAACAATTCTTGGCAGCAAAATTGACTTGAGCATATGTTGTGATTAAAGCCAGAAAAATCATATAATTTGCAATATGTCCTCTAGAAGATTAAATGTTTGCTTTTATGAGAGTCATTACTTTTCTATAACTTGATATGAAAACTCTAGTGCGTACGTTGTTTAGCTGGTGCTGCAATGTGAAGCTATGTAATATCACACAACTAAATGCGTGTGGCGATCCGCCTTTACAAGCGACCATTTCTGTTTTTATATTATTTCATAAAAAGTTAAATCTTACACTTTTTTTTTTTATTTTTTATTTATTTATATTTTTTTTTGCAGAGACTTTTTGTTTTCCTCTCTATAATAAACCAGGAAATTTTCAAATCTCTACAAGACAAAAAAATAAATTATAAATTGCCTTCTACTTTTTTCAGATAGAGCATGCAATTTTAAACAACATTTCAGGTTACTTCTATTATCTAATTTGCTTTGTTTATTTTATATCCTTTACTGAAAAGCATACCTAGGTGACCTAGGAGCAACAATCCACTACTGAGAGCTAGCTTCTGATTGGTGGCTGCACATATGACTCCTTGTTTTTGTCTCACTCGATGTGCTCAGCTAGCTCCCGGTAGTACATTGCAATCCGTCAACAAAGGATACCAAGAGAATGATGCAAATTTAAAAGTAAATTGGAAAGTTGTTTAAAATTGTATGCTCCGTCTGAATCATAAACGTTTCATGTGCCGTTTTAACTAAAACAGAAAAATACATTTTAAATAGGAGCTAGGATTTACTATCCCTTTAACAAAATGTCTTTTTTTTCTCTGCTGCTAATTTACAATGTAGCTTTCAGCTGCTGCAATACGGTATAAAAACTTCATAAATCGCTTTATTCTCCTGTTAATCAGTGCTGGAGATTTAGTGTAACTGCCTAATTTAAAACTAAATTTCATTTTAAATTGACCTGCAGAAAAATCTTCACACAAAAAAATAAAAAATCTTATTTCAGAAAGTGAAAAAAAAGTTCTGTGCCCAGGAACCTAGATAGGCTGATATGAGCGTGCACGTGTCTTTGGCCATCTGGCAGCAGTGTTTGCAACAATGTTTCTAGCAAGGTTCTGCCACAGAATGCTAGACACATGCACTCTCCTGAGCTTACCTAGGTAGGCTTATATGAGCGTGCACGTGTCTTTAGCATTCTGTGGCAGAACTTTGCTAGAAACATTGTTGCAAACACTGCTGCCAGATGACCAAACACATGCACTCTCCTGAGCTTACCTAGGACTACTTTTTGAAGGGACATGAAACCCAAACATTTTTTTTAATGATTCAGAGCATACAATTTGTTTCATTCTCTTCAAATTCTTTGTTGAAGAGCAGCAATGTACTTCTGGGAAGCAGCTGAACACCTCACTTGAGCCAATAACAAGAGACATTTATATGCAGCCACTAATGAGCAGCTAGCTCCCAGTAGTGCATTGCTACTTCTGAGCCTACCTAGGTATACATTTCAACAAAAAAATACCAAAAGAACATAGCAAATTAGATAAGAGTAGTAAAATGAAAAGTTGATTAAAATTAAATGCTCAATCTGAATTATGAAAGAAAAAAATGTGGTTTCTATGTCCCTTTAACAAAGGATACAAAGAGAACTAATCAAAATTGTTAATAGAAGTAAATTGGAAAATTGTTAAAAATATTCCATACTCTGCCCAATCCCTTTTTAAAGGGACAGTCTAGTCAAAGTTAAAATTAAATGCCCTATCTGTATCATGAAAGTTTAAACACCTTTCCAATTTGCTTTGTCCTCTTAGTATTCTTTGTTGAAAGCTAAACCTAGGTAGGCTAATATGCTCATTTCTAAGCCGCTGAAGGCCGCCTCATATCTCAGTGCATTTTGACAGTTTTTTTACAGCTGGACAGAGCTAGTCAATGTGTGTCACATAGATAACATTGTGCTCACTCCCATGGAGTTTATTTATAATTTAGCACTGATTGGCTAAAATGCAAGTCTGTCTAATGAACTGAGATAAGGGGCATTCTGCAGAGGTTTTGATACAAGGAGATCAGAGGTAAAAAGTGTATTAATATAACTGTGTTGGTGATGTAATAAAGGGATTATCTATCTTTTAAAACAATAACAATTCTATGGTAGACTGTCCCTTTTAACTTTAATAATGACTTGACTGTTCCTTTTTAAGTTAAATCTTTGCTTTAAGAGGGAACCTTTTTGACGTTTAATGTTTCCATTTAGGGAATGTCCTTGTGGGCCAACACTGGTCCGTTTTGGCGGTAACGCAAAGGAATTTTCACCTAGAGCCAGAGTCCGTTCTTGGATGGGGTACGTATATTGTGTGTTTTGTATGTTTTTTTTTTTTTTTTTCTTGTGTGATCTGTCGATTTCATAACAAGCTTTATAATTTCCCCTTATAGATATGAACTTCCGTTTGATCGTCATGATTGGATTGTAGATCGTTGTGGAAAAGAAGTCCGATATGTTATTGATTATTATGACGGAGGTGAAGTAGATCAGAACTATAAGTTTACTATTTTAGACGTTCGTCCTGCTTTTGACTCTATCAATGCTGTCTGGGACCGAATGAAAGTCTCATATTGGCGCTGGACATCGTAACCCGACATATAAAGAGGGATGTGGTCTATTAGCACCTTTCGAAAATCTGATGTTAAATGTCAGAACAGTTCTGCCAGAATTTACATTACTAAACTGACATCTGCAACTGAAATCTGGATTGAATGTGGAATTTGCCGTTCACAGCTGTTACAGTATTTTAAAAAGCTATTTATATATAAAAAGGGCTTTTTGAAAATAAAAATTGTAAAATAAAATATTATTTCGTTTTTTTGTTGTTGTGTTTTTTTTGGATAATATAACTCCCTTTTGGCATAAAATACTGACTTGTACTTTAATTGAAAATGAAAACAAAGAAAAATAAATTCAATTGCTGCACAAAAATGTGAACTAATAATTGGAACAAGAAGTATGTGATATAGAGAGGTAGATAGATACTCTCCGCTATTGTTCCTATATGGTGCTGTTAAATTTGAGAACATTTCAGTCCAATTAATAATTACCTAACTGATACTAGGACTGGCCTCCTTGAAGTCTCATGTTATTCTGTACAGCCTGTTCACTAAAGTTCAATTGCATCGCTGATCTCAGTGGAAAACTTGCAAAATATATGAAGGAAATGGGAAGGCCAATTTAGTTTGTTGAATTTAAAGGGACACTGAACCCAAATTTTTTCTTTCGTGATTCAGATACAGCATGCAATTTTAAGCAACTTTCTAATTTACTCCTATTATCAAATTCTTTTCATTCTCTTGGTATCTATATTTGAAATGCAAGTATATAAGTTTAGATGCCGGCCCATTTTTGGTGAACACACTGTGTTGTTCTTGCTGATTAGTGGATAAATTCACCCACCAATAAACAAGTGCTTTCCATGGTTCTGAACCAAACAAATAGCTTAGATGCCTTCTTTTTCAAATAAAGAAAGCTAGAGAACGAAGAAAAATTGATAATAGGAGTAAATTAGAAAGTTGCTTAAAATTGCATGCTCTCTCTGAATCACAAAAGAAAAAATGTGGGTTCAGTGTCCTTTTTAAAGCTTGGTTTTCTCTTTTAGGGTATGTGTTTCTGTTGGGGTATTAAGGGCATAAGAAAGTGTACTTCAGACCTTTCCATTCCATTTTTAAATAAATATATATACACACACTCACACTCTCTCACACTCACTCTCTCTCTCACTCACACTCTCTCTCACTCTCTCACTCACTCTCTCGTTCAAAATCATCTAAGGTACCAGTATATCCCAAACAGTGAGATGTAGGAAAGTGTTCTGCTGCAAAAATCGTCCACCATGAAAGGTAACAGAATAAAGTGTACAATGAGGCACCAGAGAGAATGTGAAAATGTGGAGCACTGTAAAAATTAAAGCATTCAGTCCATTATTGATACATGGAAGAAAGAATGAAATAAAAAAATGCCACTAGCAAGTGGAAAACCGGTCTATTGACCATCGTGAAAAGTGCCAGTATGAAGGACCATGTAAAATGTGCCATGCTAAAATGGTAACGTGCGCCTAACAAGTTAGCCAAATTTACTGTTCCAGGACAAGCGCGCAGTGGAATAAGATCAATAAATGGTGTATGATTCTGATAGACGGTATCACGAATAGTTTTTCCTGTCTATATTTCTTTTTTTTTTTTTTTTCCCCCCTCTGAGTGACACAAAGGACCACTCAGTGCAGTAGATTTACATAGTTAACAAATGCATAATAAGACAATGCAATAACACCTACTCTGAATTTCAAATAAGAAATAGATTTTTTTTTCTGCCAAGTTTATTTTTTCTTTCATTTTTCGGCCCCCTGTATCATGTGACACACATCAGCCAATCACAGACTAGTATATGTATACCCTGTGAGCTTGTGCACATGTTCAGTAAGATCTTATTCCCAAAAAGTGTGTGTGTGTATATATATATATATATATATAAAAAGATTGTGCAAAATTTGATAATGAAAGTGTCTTAAAACTGCTGCTTGAGTGTCCCTTTAACATTCTGTATTTGTGCGTTTGTAAGCTACTTTTATTATTCTACACCTTCATTCACTTCTATAAACATCTGCTGCTGGTTGTAGTGGGCATTAACCCCTTAATGACCGGACCATTTTTCAATTTTCTTACCCTTAATGACAATGGCTATTTTTACATTTCTGTAGTGTTTGTGTTTAGCTGTAATTTTCCTCTTACTCATTTACTGTACCCACACATATTATATACCGTTTTTCTCGCCATTAAATGGACTTTCTAAAGATACCATTATTTTCATCATAACTTATAATTTACTATAAAAAAAATTATAAAATATGAGGAAAAAAATGGAAAAAAAACACACTTTTTCTAACTTTGACCCCAAAAATCTGTTACACATCTACGACCACCAAAAAACACCCATGCTAAATAGTTTCTAAATTTTGTCCTGAGTTTAGAAATACCCAATGTTTACATGATCTTTGCTTTTTTTGCAAGTTATAGGGCAATAAATACAAGTGGCACTTTGCTATTTCCAAACCACTTTTTTTTCAAATTTAGCGCTAGTTACATTGGGACACTGATATCTGTCCGGAATCTCTGAATATCCCTTGACATGTATATATTTTTTTTTTTAGAAGACAACCCAAAGTATTGATTTATGCCCATTTTGGTATATTTCATGCCACCATTTCACTGCCAAATGCGAGCAAATAAAAAAAAATTGTTCACTTTTTCACAAATTTTGTCACAAACTTTAGGTTTCTCACTGAAATTATTTACAAACAGCTTGTGCAATTATGGCAGAAATGGTTGTAAATGCTTCTCTGGGATCCTCTTTGTTCAGAAATAGCAGACATATATGGCTTTGGCATTGCTTTTTGGTAATTAGAAGGCCACTAAATGCCGCTGTGCACCACACGTGTATTATGCCCAGCAGTGAAGGGGTTAATTAGGGATCTTGTAGAGACCTTGAAGGGTTAATTTTAGCTTTAGTGTAGTGTAGTAGACAACCCAAAGTATTGATCTAGGCCCATTTTGGTACATTTCATGCCACCATTTCACCGCCAAATGCGAGCAAATAAAAAAAAAAGTAAAATTTTTCACAATTTTAGGTTTCTCATTGAAATTATTTACAAACAGCTTGTGCAATTATGTCACAAATGGTTGTAAATGTTTCTATGGGATCTCCTTTGTTCAGAAATAGCAGACATATATGGCTTTGGCGTTGCTTTTTGGCAATTAGGAGGCCACTAAATGCTGCTGCGCACCACACTTGTATTATGCCCAGCAGTTAAGGGGTTAATTAGGTAGCTTGTAGAGAGCTTGCAGGGTTAATTTTAGCTTTAGTGTAGAGATCAGCCTCCCACCTGACACATCCCACCCCCTGATCCCTCCCAAACAGCTCTCTTCCCTCCCCCACCCCACAATTGTCCCTGCCATCTTAAGTACTGGCAGAAAGTCTGCCAGTACTAAAATTAAAGGTGTTTTTTTTTTTTTTTTTTTTGAAGTATTCATCTGTGATGGACCCCTGCCTTAGCCCCCAACCTCCCTGATCCCCCCCAAACAGCTCTCTAACCCTCCCAACCTACCTATATGCCACCATCTTGGGTACTGGCAGCTGTCTGCCAGTACCCAGTTTTCCCCCAAAAAGAAAGGTTGATTTTTTTTGTTTTTATTTTATTAAACAGCGGTTTTCTGTAGTGTAGCTGCCCCCCCACCTAACCCCATCCCCCTACCCGAGCAGATCCTATTATTTTTTTTTTTTTTTAAAAAACGTTTTTTGCCCCCCTCTCTCTTCTCATTAGTCATTGGTGGCAGTGGTTGCTGGGCACGCCCGCCCGCCCGCCCGCCCGCCCACAGGCCCCCCTCCGCACGCTCCCAGCATCCGACGTGCACAAAGCACTAGAAGGAACCGGATGCCAGGGAGCGATGGGCTGCCCACCCGCCTCCCTTGTAAGCGACCACCCATCCACCAACGGCACCATCGCTACCGGTGCAGAGAGGGCCACAGAGTGGCTCTCTCTGCATTGGATGCTTTTTAAAGGGTATTGCAGGATGCCTCAATATCGAGGCATCACTGCAATACCCTGAGAGCTGCTGGAAGCGATTGCGATCGCTTCCAGCACTCTCTTAGACAACTGACGTACCAGGTACGTCCATTGTCACTAACTGTCAGTTTTTGCAGGACGTACCTGGTACGTCAGTTGTCATTAAGGGGTTAAATAAATCTCTGGAAACAGAAAAAAAAAACCAACTCATATTTTTACCCTGGACTGACATATTATATATTTTTTTAAATCCGCAGCAGATTTGTTAAGATTTGGGATGTGTCTGTGTTTTTCCTATTATAACTTTTCAGTTTTTTTATTTAAGGTCAGTAATATGTGATATAAGTCATTTAAAGAGACAGTACAGGGGACAATTGTTACCTACGCATATAGATAGCTATACCAGATTGGCAGATTATAGCATTCATTTAGCGTTGAATGCCTGTGCTGGACAAGTCTGCCCCCCCCCCATTTTTAATATGTAGCCTCCAGTTCAGCCAACCAGAAGGTGACTTCCATCTCAATTTATTTTCTGTAGCGCTTGCTCCAGATGTTGCCCCACATACTCTTTTACGTTGTTTAGTTGGCATGATGGACGCTTTACATGCATGGGGTAACATGGCAGTCACCTTCTGATTGGTAGAACCTTCCGGCTGCAGATTACAAATGGGGGGGTGGAGCAGCAGCCACTGGGTGGAGGGAGGACCTATCCAGCAGGGATATTCAGAGCGGTTGCACACTTTGTGAATAACTGTATGTATTTAGAGAACAGACAGGTGGCTGCATGTGGGTATTGCTGGCTTCTTCTGTGGCTACCTACCCCTTCTAGTACATCCTTCAGTTGATCTCCCAAATCGCCTACGCTCTCTCTGCTTCTTGTTCACCTTCAAAAAAAACACTAAAGTCAAAGCTAAACTTTCATGATTCAGGTAAAGCGTCATTTTAAACAGATTTCCAATTTACTTTCATTATCAAAATAGTCACAGTCTTTCTACATAAATGCAATTGTGATTGGCTGATGAATGTCACATGATACATAATTTGTCAACAAAATAATCTACTCATTTAACACCTTCCTGCCATTAGGATGTTCCATGCCGTCTTAACTGAGCCGGGCTTTAGCGCCCTTAGGACGGCATGGACCGTCCTAGCCATTTGGCTGTCCTGAATCCATAGATGCTTCCTAAATGGGATCGCGGGCTGGAGGACGTGCCTAGCTTTATAGGCACTCCCACCTTACCTGATCCCATCATTGAAATCACGAGATTGCGTGATTTCAATTTTTACTTATTTGTTTACATTGGGCCTTTGTTCCACAGTAGACAAATAAGTCCCGTCGAGAAAGGGTTAAAATTCATGCAGTTGTTGATTTTATGTGATTATACTATTTTTAATGATCCTTTTATTTCACCATTTCCAGAGAAGTTTACAAGTAGCATATGCTGCCTTATAGCTTTTGTGTTGCCCTTTAAAATGTCTGAATCCTAGGTATGGCTTATCACCGGCTGACAAATTCCACAGGACAAAGAAATGTTTTATGATAAAAACAATATTCCTGTACTGAACACATTTTTAGTTTTTTAACTGATCCTGTGAGTCAAATATATATTTTTGTCGTTGTCGAAATAGGTGGCAAACACCTGATATGATAAGTTAATTCTATGTATAAAAAAAATAATTTTATTCAGAGTTGAATGAAACATACAGACTTAGATGAAATCACACTCGCCTTTGTGTACTGTAATTTATTTCAGTCTTATAGTGTCAAAGCAGTTACAGGTTACGTTCCTGTGTTTTTTTGGTAAAATATCTTTTTTCTGTATATACATAATGAAAGTGGCATATTCAGAACAGGAGAAATATGATAATTCTGATAATCTTTCTTTAAATTTACAGATGTAAATCGATTCTTCCAGATAAGTTGAAGTATGTTTGCAGCAAACATCAAAGCATTTAAAAACAATGATTTGTTATTCTACTTGATTATGTTTTATTAGACTATACATCTTTGATGTTTAAGAAAATTACAATATTTCAGTTGTATAGTAACATTTACTAGAAGTTTGGCTTTCTTATATCCCTTAACAGAGATCTGAAAATATATGTTCACTATATTGTCATTAGAAAATCAGAGGCATTAAATATTTTTTTTAAGTAGAAGTCTAGAAATCCTTATTTAAAGGGACAGTCTACACCAGAATTTTTATTGTTTTAAAAGATAGTTTATCTTTTTATTAACCATTTCCCAGTTTTGCATAACCAACACACTGTTATATTAAAGGGACATGCCACCCACATTTTTTCTGTTATGATTTAGAAAGAGAATGCAATTTTAAACATCTTTCTAATTTACTTATATTATCTAATTTGTTTTATTCTCTTGATATTCTTTGATGATAAGCATATCTAGATATGCTCACTAGCTGCTGATTGGTTGCTGCACATAGAAGCATTGTGTGATTGGCTTACCATGTGCATTGCTTTTTCTTCAACTAAGGATATTTAAAAAATGAAGCAAAATAAATAATGGAAGTAAATTGTAATGTTGTTTAAATTTCTATTCTCTATCTGAATCATGAAAGAAAGATTTTGGGTTTAGTGACCCTTTAATATACTTTTTACCTCTGTTATTACCTTGTATCTAAGCCGCTGATCACATGACTTATTTATTATCCATTGACTTGCATTTTAACCAATTAGTGCTGTGTCCTGCACAACTCCACGAGAGAGAGCACAATGTTATCTATATGGCCAACATGAACTAGCAGTCTCCTGTTATGAAAAGCAAATAAAAAAGCATGTGATAAGAGGCTGTCTGTAGTGGCTTAGAAACAGGCAGAAATATAGAGGTTTAAATGTTATAAAGTATATTAATATAACAATGTTTTTGTGCAAATCTGGGGAATTGGGTAGTAAAGGAGTTATCTATCTTTTAAAAAAATAACAATTCTGGTGTAGACTGTCCCTTTGAAGGGTTTATAGTTGATTTATTTATTTCTTAACTATGCTAGACACTTTAAAATGTTTGTGAGCTCTAGCGGTTTGTTTCATTACTAACCTTTGTGTGCACAATGTCATAAAATATGTCTGATTCCTAACCAAATACAGGCTCAATTATAGTATTGTATAGTACAATCCAAGTACCAGCACGCTGGCTTAGTTAAAAAAAAGTAAACTTCTGTATTAGGTCCACAAATTAAATTCAGACAATGTTTCTAGCAATCGGCTTAGTCATGTCAAAATGTAAACATTCCTGATTTAGATAGAACATGCAATTTTAAAATAAACTTACCAAATTACTTCTATAGTCTAATTTGATTTGTTCTCTTTATAAAAAGCATATCTAGGTGGGCTCAGGAGCAGCAATACAGTACTGGGAGCTAGCTGTCTATGTGCAACTTGCTGTTTATTAAAAGGACATAAAACCCCCAATCTTATATTCATGATTTAGATAGAATATACAATTTTAAGAGATTCCAATTTACTTCTATTATCAAATTAACTTAGTATTCTGTGTTGATGAGGATATAAGTAGGTAGTGTGCACGTGTGTGCAGTACTATATATCAGCAGTTTTGCAAAAACAAAGGATACCAAGAGAACGAAGCAAAATTGCATGTACAATAAGAATCCTAAAAGTAGAGTAGCACCCTCAAACCGATGTCAGCTACACAAATGTTTGTACACTAATGTACACACACCCATGCACTAATTTTGTAAACAGGTTTAAAGGGACATCAAACAAAAAAAAAATGATTTCATGATTCAGATGGAGAATACAATTTTAACCAACATTCCAATTTCCTTCTATTATTTAATTTGCTTCATTCTTCAAATATCCTTTGTTGAAGAAATAGAAATGCAAATGGTTGATCCAATCTGACATGAGGCATCTATGTGCAGCCACCAAATAGCAGCTACTGAGCCTATTTAGATATGCTTTAAAACAAAGGATATCAAGAGAAAAAAAAGCAAATTAGATAATAGAAGTACATTGGAATGTTTTTTTTTAAATTCTATGTTCTTTCTAAGTAATAAAAAAAATTGGGTTCCATGTCCTTTCAACTAATCTCATATAGATGCAGAATAACACACAGGTTAATGTACGTTACACAATAGGCAGACAACACATGCACACTTTTTTTTACTAGCACAGTAGCACACTAGCAAGCATTGAAATGATGCAGTGTAGCGCCACCTAGCGGGACGCTTTCATTCAGAACTTTGTTTCATGATTAACAACGTTGTTGACCTCTAGTGGTACAAACGTGGTACAACACGCCTGCCATTTGCAGTGCTGGCGGAACTGCAAGTGAGTGCGCGGCGGCTGCTGGGAGTGTTGCAGACCCGGGCACAGAAATGTCAGAGGCAGCGCTGGATGAGATCTCTGCCCTGTCTGCCATATACTGTGCGCAGGGCGAGTGTGAAGTGCTCTCCCATTCAGGTGAATACGGTACATCTAAAAATATCTGCTTTTCTTTACATTCATCTGTTTATCCCAAAGCAATCCTGAAATTAGATATAGATCGCGATTTGTCACAATAATGACCACACTAAGCTCCTATAAGCAGCTCACGTCTTGTAGCGCTGCTGTATTATAAAGCACCTTATGTTTGCTGGACACTGGACGGTATATTGTTCTTCTTAAATGGGAAATAAAGTGACTTCCAAATTAAATGTAAATGGTTCAGACGGATTTTAAGACACATTCACTCCAATTCTCAAATTGAATTAGTTCTTTTAGTATCCTTTGTTAAAAGGCAAACCTATGTAGGCTTATAAGCAGCAATGCACTAGGAGATAGCTGGGGATTGGTGGCAGCACATATATGCCTCTTGTGATTGGCTCACCCAGTGTATTCAGCTAGCTCCCAGTAATGCATTGTTGATTTGGAGCTGGCTAAACACCATTGTATACAAGCAATAGTGCTACCATATTAGAGCATTTATTTTACACTATTATGTCCCTTTAACCTGCTGTGCACAACAACTGCATTAGCAGGGTTACTACTATTCAATATGTTGTCCCCCCCCCCCCCCCCTCTATAGATTTCGGGTTGCATTGCTCTATATTGTTCTTGATGGTTTTTTATATTTGTTATATATTTGTTAAACTGCATAAAAAAGTTGAGCTTTCCCTCTGTGTTGTGGAAGCTAATACAAAGTGTAAGATACAACCATGCACACCCTTAGCATATGTGGGACCCGGGGTAAGCCAAATTTGTGGAGCCCCAGAGCCCAGCGTTCTTATTCCCCTCTCCATGTATGACCTACCCACTGCAGAGGCGTAACTAGAATTCCAGGTGCAAGAATCTAAAAAGGGCCCCTCCACCCCCTCCCCAAAAAAAGGGAATTTGATACATATTTTTTAAATTTTTTTTTTAACATTTAACACAGAAAAAAAATGTGAATCAGATTACATGTCTGAAAAAGGAGGTACCCTGTGCCCACAGTCTGTGAGATGGTCTGACCCCCTATTACATAGTTGCCAACATTTAAAAAAAAAATCCAGGGACACTTTGCAGCAGAGCAAGCAAGCGGGTTACTGGAGTATTGACGACCTACTGTTCAACTGCTCCGCCCACTCAGTTCTGCAATCAAAACACACCCATTTGAAAGTAATAGTATAATTTAGACTTATCTATAGTTTATTATACAGATTACAGCACCAAGCTCTTACACCTACCCAGTCTCTGGAACACATTCTGGGCATATGATTATTTTTACAACACAGCATCAAAATTAGAAAGACAAATAATATGTGAACCCATTCAATAATAATAACAATATTCCATTAGGAATGAATTATATTTAAATAATACACTAAATCTATTTATCATCTATCCATCTGTATATATATATGTATGTATGTATGTGTATAATATATATATTGTGCAAAAGAGATTTTCAGGGACATTTTCAGGGACAAAAAAAATCCTGGGACATACAACAAAATCCAGGGACTGTCCCTGGAAATCAGGGACTGTTGGCAACTATGCTATTACTGTTTATATAGTGGTACTGTATAGTGACACTGTTTAACCCACCAGTACTGTATATAGTGAGTCAGTGACACAGTCTGTAATCTGCCGGTGAGATGGCTGGCCTGACCCTACCCGCCCCACCACTTTATAAAGTGACCACAGTAGTCTGTGACATGGTCCAGCCCCCCCGTACTGTATATAGTGGTACTGTATAGTGACACTGTTTACCCCCTGCCCCCCTTGCTGTAGTAACAAGGTCTGTAATTTGCTGGTTCCACAAACATACACACACATATACATGTCACATACATATACATACACATATACATGTATAAATACACACACAGTCACATACATATACATACACACATACATGCATAAATACACATACAGTCACATACATATACATACACACATACATGTATAAATACACACACAGTCACATACATATACATACACACATGCATAAATACACACACAGTCACATACACACACACACATACATGTATAAATACACACACACATATGTATAAATACACACACAGCCATATACATACACATATACATGCATAAATACACACACAGTCACACACACACAGTCACATACATATACATACACACATACATGCATAAATACACACAGTCACATACACACACACACACATATGTATAAATACACACACAGTCACATACATATACATACACACATACATGCATAAATACACACAGTCACATACACACACACACATATGCATAAATACACACGCAGTCACATACACACACATATATGTATAAATAGACACACAGTCACACACGCACACATACATGCATAAATACACACACAGTCACATACACACACACATACATGTATAAATACACACAGTCACATACACACATACATGCATAGATACACACACAGTCACACACACACACACACACACACACACACACACACACATACATGTATAAATACACACACAGTCACATACACACACATACATGTATAAATACACACACAGTCACATACATACACACACTTGCATAAATACACACAAGTCACATACACACACACACACACACACAAATACATGTATAAATACACACACAGTCACATACACACACACACACATACATGCATAAATACACAGACAGTCACATACATATACATACACACATACATGCATAAATACACACATACACACACACACACACACAAATACATGTGTAAATACACACACAGTCACATACACACACACACATACATGCATAAATACACACACAGTCACATACACACATACATGCATAAATACACAGACAGTCACATACATATACATACACACATACACACACACATACATGCATAAATACACACACAGTCACATACATATATATACACACACACACACACATACATGCATAAATACACACACAGTCACATACACACATACACACACATATGCATAAATACACACACAGTCACATACACACACACACACACACACATACATGCATAAATACACACACAGTCACATACACACACACACACACACACATACATGCATAAATACACACACAGTCACATACACACATACACACACATATGCATAAATACACACACAGTCACATACACACACATATATGTATAAATACACACACAGTCACATACATATACATACACACACACACACACACACACACACATAAACACCAATGGGTAAAACAGAAACACTAACCCCTGTAGTCAGAGACACTAGTGAAGCATCATGTCACACTCACAGTGCAGGCAGTGGCAGGTCAAAGTTTTTTATTTAAAAAAAATAATACTTTTTTATTTTTTTGAAGCTGGGGGCCCAGTCGCAATTGCGTACTGTGCACCCCCTGTAGTTTTGCCCCTGGCCCACTGTATAGCCCACCCCTTTCCCAACATTCAGTGTTGTGTATATATAAAGAATAACAGTATATATTACATTACTCTCACCCATAGAAAGTGCTGGGCCCTCAAAGCTATGGGCCCTGGGCAGGTGCCCCTCTTGCCCTGCCCAAAGGGCAGGCCTGGGTACAGCTGTCAGAAAGTCAACAACATCACTGTTCTGTGAATGTGCACTGCTCCTGGCACCTGGAAGGGGTTAAACGTAGAAAAACAGCTTTTAGGAAAGCTGAGTAGTAACTTTGCGATTGTAGTTAATTGTCCCTTTCATGTGTTACCAATGACCTCTTATATCAGCTGTATAGTATTACATGTGGGAAATTGCTCCTTTTGGTTTATTTTGCTATTTAAAGTGAAGGTAAACTTGAGAGTACTCGCTCAAGTCATAGGATATAATTTAAAAAATGAGTGTGACTTTCATTCATGAAATCGCTCATTTATCCTGATCTTCTGAGATATTTACATTTTAATGCCGGAACGGTAAGCGCCGGTTCTCTTCCCGACATAGTCCTCAGTTGATTGACAGATTGTTCAGCCCCTTTGCACAAACGTCACGGCCCCCGGGGAAACAGCGATTTGTGGATTGCAGATGAGTCATCTGTCAATCAACTGAGGACTATGGCAGGCGGAGGAATGGCGCTTATCGTTTCGGCATTAAAATGTAAATATCTCAGAAGATCAGGGTAAATTTGCGATTTCATGAATGATAGTCACACTCATTTTTTAAATGATATCCTATGACTTGACCGAGTACACTCAAGTCTACCTTCACTTTAAATGTATAACTTTGCTTATTGAAATCGACACACATAATGAAAATTTCAGTACCTAAGTATTGGTTTTGTATAGAGAGATTCAATAAGTAGATATACTGTTCCTGCAGGGTAAGCTTATTTGAATGGGCACACTCTTGAAAACAATAGCGGTTTCAATGAACAATATAAGTTATTTGAAATACAAAAATAAAGTTAAAGGGATAGAAAGGTCTAAACTGAAATGTGCATTTCAATTTTCAATAGATACATTTCTGCTATATAATTCCATTAACCATAATTCTTATAGTAAAAGTTATTACTGTTTTTCAGGGGGCATACGCACATATTCTGAGAGAGCCCCTGCTCCAATATTCAAACACCACACTTTTTTTTAGAGAGTCAGCAGTGGCATGTATGACACAAATTAAAGGGCCACTAAAGTAAGTAAAGTAAGGCTAACCCCAATATATATATATATATATATATATATATATATATATATATATATATATATATATATATATATATATATATATATATATATATATATATATACTTCTCTAAATGGCTTAAACCGATAACTGCAAAACAATGCATTTTATAGTAACGTTATGACAGTGGTTAGCATTGTTGTCTGTTAACTAAAGCTCTGATTGGCTCTTCCAAATAAGGCAAAAAGTGGGTGGAGTTTTGCTATTGATAAAAAAATTGTGGTAAAAAAATATGTTAATTTGTTTTAAAAATGTTTAGACTTGGCTGAAATGTTGTTCTATAGCAACACAACAGAAATGTCTTGTAATTAAAAGGTGTTTACTGTCCCTTTAAAGAGAAACAGATTTTGCAGTATAGAGTCCCTTTAAAGGGACATGAAAGTCAAAATAATGCTTTCAATATTTAGACACAACCTGCAGTGCTTAGAGCTGTGCTCTGCAGGTCCTGAGTGCTACTTCTACCCTTTTATATATCCATCTAATGTCCCTTTAATATTCATAGAAAACATTGTACCATTAAAGGGTCAGTCTAGTCAAAAATAAACGTTCATGATTCAGATAAACAACCTTCCAATTTACTTTTATCATCAAATTTGCTTTGTTCTCTTGGTATTCTTGATAGGCTCATATGCTAATTTCTAAGCCCTTGAAGGCTGCCTCTTATCTCAGTGCATTTTTACCATAATTCACAGCTAGACAGTGCCAGTTCATGTTTGCCATACAGATAACACCGTGCTCAGTTCCGTGGATTTATTTATGAGTCAGCACTGATTGGCTAAAATGCAAGTCTGTCAAAAGAACTGTGATAAGGGAGCAGTCTGCAGAGGCTTAGATACAAAGTAATCACAGTGGTAAAAAGTATATTAATATAACTGTGTTGGTTATGCAAAACCGGGGAATGGGTAATAAAGGGATTATCTTTTTAAACAATAAAAGTTCTGGAGTATATTGACCCTTTAACTAGTTTGTTGAACTATTTGTCGCTTAGCTGGTTAAGTACTTTACGTTTACTATATCTCTTTAAATTCATATTTTGCAGTTCATTTTGTCCCACAAGATATTGTTAAAATATGTGACTGTTATTTGCTAGTTTAGTCATTTTTTTTTTATAGACTTCATATTGTTTCTCTGCATTCAAAATCAAAACCGCTGTGAATATGATCACTTTTTTTTAATATGTATATATTCCATTTGTGATAAACCCATTAAATTTAAAACCTCATCACAAGCTTTCTGAATATAAATAATGAGTTTTTGGGTCATTCATTCTGCATTCCATATTGTTTTTATAGCAATAACACAAAAGTATCTTTTTGATAAACTGATGTTTTTTGCAAATCTAAATTTTGGACACGCATGCAGTTTATGCTAATGCTGCGGAAATCCGCCTTACTGAATAAGCTCAGCAAATTTGCTGATAAAGCGACATTAAGAATAAAATGACATCTAACTTTTATGAGGTCTGACTTTATTAGCACAATAAATGTCAACTCAATGATAATTCACTTGTTTATTTCAAATGCCATCTCACAGCTTCCGCGTTAAAGCAGGACGTATGTACTAAAAATACAACTCATAATTAACCAATAGACTCTTAATCATACAACATAATCTGACTTACTGATGCAATTTTAAACCTTATGGAGATTTAGTTTCAGCGATGTATGGATTGATGTTTGAAGACATGAAAACTACTGGTGTTTTAAAGACTAAGGGCTAGAATACAAGTGGAGTGCTAAATTATCGGGCAAGGCAGCAAATGGGCAAATTTGCCCATTCGCATGCGAGCGATATTTAACCAGCCTTTACAAGTTGCTGGTTATTGCTACCTAACCGTGTGCTCGCAGTAGCAATTAGCACTCCGAAAATTAACCAGAGATTAGATCTCTGGTTAATTTTCAAAAAGTGCCCCAAATGCCCTCAAAATAGAGAACATTCTAGTTTTTTTATTAAAAAAAAGTAGCATTTTAAAAAATAAATAAAAAATAACTGCACTAGGCAGTTTTGGGGCTTTGAAGTTGGTGTGTGTTCCCAAAGAGACAGAATTATCAAGCCGTCAACTATGCTGCATTCGGCGGCACCAATACGCTCGCCTAACATCGCGGCCGCAGACCTGAATACGCTCTCCTTATTAATAAAAAAAAGCTGTCAAAAAGCCGTGCAACAAGTACGGGGCGATGAGCAGCGGACTGTTGTTAACTAACAGTCATCGATCTCGCTGCTATTCGACTTTTTCCCAACTTTATTTATATCCTGTCACTAAACACCGCCACTATACTAAAATGTTTAACCCCCTATCACGCCGCTCCTGGACCCCGCCGCAACTAAATAAAGTTATTAACCCCCATCCCGCTGCTCCCGGAGCCCACCGCAACTCTAATAAAGTTTTTAACCCCATATCCCTCCGCTCCTGGAGCCCTCTGCAACTCTAATAAAGTTATTAACCCCTATCCCTCCACTCCTGGAGTCCACCACAACTAAATAAAGTTATTAACCCCTATCCTGCTGCTCCCGGAGCCCACCACAACTCTAATAAAGTTATTAACCCCTATCCCTCCGCTCCCGGAGCCCACCACAGCTCTAATAAAGTTAATTACCCCTATCCCCCCGCTCCCGGACCCCTCCGCATCGAAATAAATGTATTAACCCCTAAACCCCTGGCCTCCCACATCGCCATAAACTAAATTAAGCTATTAACCCCTAAACCTAACAACCCGCTAACTTTACATTAAATATTAATTCATCCCTATCTTATAATAAATTTAAACTTTTTATTTTGGGGGGGCTTTTTTATTTTGATAGGGCTATTACATTAGGTGTAATTAGTTTAAATATTTGATAATTTTTTTTTTTTTTGTGAAACTTAGTGTTTTTTATTCTGTGTAACTTAGTTGTTATTTTTTTGTAACTTAGTAATTCTTTATAGTAGATGTAAATAACTTGAGTAGGGTTAGGTTTTTAAATATGTAATATAGTTAATTTTATTGGTAGTTTAATGTATTTTAGTATAATAGTAAGGGTAGGTTAATAGTTTAATATAGTTTAATGTAATTGTAGGATAATAGTGTAGATTAATTAGTAGTTTAATATAGTTTATTTTAATTCTAAAGGTAACTTTAAATTTATTTTAAGATAGGGATGAGTTAATATTTAATGAAAAGTTAGCGGGTTGTTAGGTTTAGGGGTTAATAGCTTAATCTAGTTTATGACGATGTGGGGGGCTGACGGTTTAGGGGTTAATAGGTTTAGTAAGTGGTAGTGATGTGGGAGGCCAGGGGTTTAGAGGTTAATACATTTATTTAGTTGCAGTGGGCTCCGGGAGCGAAGGGATAGGGGTTAATAACTTTATTAGAATTGAGGTGGGCTCCGGGAGTGGAGGGATAGGGGTTAATATATTTATTTAGTTGAGGTGGGCTCCGGGAGTGGAGGGATAGGGGTTAATATATTTATTTAGTTGCGGTGGGCTCCGGGAGTGGAGGGATAGGGGTTAATATATTTATTTAGTTGCAGTGGGGTCCAGGAGCGGCGGGATAGGGGTTAATACATTTATTTAGTTGCGGTGGGCTCCGGGAGCGGAGAGATAGGGGTTAATACATTTATTTAGTTGCGGTGGGCTCCGGGAGCGGAGAGATAGGGGTTAATACATTTATTTAGTTGCGGTGGGCTCCGGGAGCGGCGGAATAGGGGTTAATATATTTATTTAGTTGCGGTGGGCTCCCGGAGCGGCGGAATAGGGGTTAATACATTTATTTAGTTGCGGCGGGGTCCGGGAGCGGCGGAATAGGGGTTAATAACATTATGTAGGTGGCGGTGATGTCGGGGGCGGCAGATTAGGGGTGTTTAGACTCGGGGAACATGTTAGGGTGTTAGGTGTAAACGTAGTTTGTTTTCTACCATAGAAATCAATCGGATATCTGGCAGCATCGAACATGAGCTTTCGCTGCTTTCAGACTCCCATTGATTCCTAGGGCATCCGCGGCCTCCAGAGTGGCGGATTGAAAAGCAGGTACGCTGGGCCGGAATAGGGGCGAGCGTACCGGTTAGAAATTTGATAAAGTTGTCAGATAGCGCCGAATTTGTATTCAGAACATCTGTAATGACGTAAGCATCGATCTGTGTCGGATTATCAGATAGATCGTAGAGTTTTAAACAACTTTCCAAGCTACTTCTTTGATCACATTTGCTTCATTCCCTTGATATCCTTTGTTGAAGTAGCAGTAATGCACTACTAGGAGCTAGAGGCATATATGTGCAGCCACCTATCAGCAGCTTCTAAGCCTACCTAAGTTTAGGCTTATTGGTTTCTGCGTATTTTGTGCGACTGGCTCAATTATTCGTTTGGTTATATTTTAAAAATACAAGTTTTATGGGACACTTTTGTAATTATTGCATCTCCTTCTCCCCCATACAAAAAATTCAGTATACGCCCCTTAGCGTTTAGTCTCTATCGGAGAGACTTTCCTAAGAGCGCTCTTGGGAAAGTCTCTCTGATAGAGAAATTAAACGCGTACGAAATTGTGTCCAACATCAGCCTCCGTAGGTCATACACAGCTGACCACTTGTTACTAACGGCGGCATTTGTGATTGACGATCAGCGGGTCAGAAAGTCGAGCAAACTGAAGAGCTGCATATTAGGAGATTGAGTCGTACGCTTTTAAGACCGCACATCTTGTAAGTGCATTTCATTTATTCGTATTGTCACACTTTTATATGAGTTGCAGTTGCGCTCTGTTTGTTTTTGTTTTTAGTTTTTACACTTTATCTGAATAATCTGAAATACGGAGCTTCATAGACTGTGGATAAAAGATTGTCCCTGTCTCAGGGGGACATCATTGGATTCCACACTCAAATCACATTTAGGAACTTTTGCAAATGGGAAGATCGAGTAATTGTTTACACTAAACGAGACAGTTTGTGGTGAAAAGAAGCCCTGGAATTGTGCTACACATCTTATGACGGTTTTGCTTTATATTTCAGCAATTTAGTTTTATTTTCAATTTGTGTATTTATTTGTTGCAATCTATAGCAAGAATTTAGTGTATAATCTGTATCGTTGTGCCAATCTCATAATTTGTTTCTTGCTCATAGAGTTATAAGTATTTTGAGAAAAGCTCACTACATTTTGCAAAAAAACCTATGAGATCTGTTGTGCAAAAATCTTTACAGAATTACGCTAGGATTTGAGAGACAATTTCATATACGCCCATGGAATGCCTATGTTTAGCCCATTTGACGAAGAAACAGCAAATACGCTTTGTATTTTGTACTTATAATAGTGATGCACCGAAATAGAAATTCTGGACCGAAATCGAACCCGAAAATCCAAGATGCACATGGCCGAAAACCTAAAAAGTATCTTTTTCAAATTATTTTAAAATATATATATATATATATATTTTTTTTTTGCATAATTAGACTAATGAATCAATCTGAATTGAAAAACTGCAAGACAATAAAATAACCACACTTTTATTGAAAGTAACACACAAAAATTGGACAAAAAAATATCTTAAAGGGACAGTATACACTCATTTTCATATAACTGCATGTAATAGACACTACTATAAAGAATAAGATGCACAGATACTGATATAAAAATCCAGTATAAAACTGTTTATAAACTTACTTAGAAGCTGTCAGTTTGGCTCTGTTGAAAAGGCAGCTGGAAAGCCCACTGCAAGTGACAAATAAGACACTCCCCCCTCCCCCTTCTTTTGAATATGAAAAGACCCTTTACACAAACAGGAGCAAGCTGGAGTAGGTAGCTGACAGTATTCACATAAAACTTTGGGGCTTGGTTAGGAGTCTGAAAATCAGAGCAATGTTATTTAAAAATAAGCAAAACTATACATTTATTTAAAAAAAAAAACTTTATGGGCTTTATAAATAGATCATCTACAAAACATTTATGCAAAGAAAAAATGAGTGTATAATGTCCCTTTAAAACAATATGCTACACAATAATTATAGCAAGAAAATTTTCAGCCAAAATGTTGGTGCATCCCTACTTAAAAAACAATATTAAATATCAATATATGTACTGTATTATTCTGTATTTAGTTCCGTGTAACAGAATCAGATTTAACAGTTTTTTTTTTTTACCAATTATCCAAATAAAGTCCTAGAAAACTATTATTATATTCAAAACAGTAAGTCAAGTAATGAACTCAAACAGCATCTCTAGGCTAGCATCAAATTTGAAATATGCTACACAATAATTTTACTGAAAATAACAGGCAAAAAACCCCAAAAAATTAAATAACCGGAAATGTCATTTTTGGCCGAAACGTTTTTGTGGCCGAAATTTCGGTGCATACCTACTTATAAGTATGAATTTGTAAGTGATTTTTGCACATTCAGTGTACTTAAAGGGACATGAAACCCACAATTTTTCTTTCATTGTTCAGATAGAGAATACAATTTAAAGCAACTTTCCAATTTACTTATATTATTTAATTTGCTTCCTTCTCTTGTCATCCTTTGCTGAAAGCTTTATCTAGCAAAGCTCAAGAGCAGCAGAGAACCTAGGTTCTAGCTGTTGATTGGTAGCTGCATATATATATATATATATATATATATATCGATTGGCTCACCCATGAGTTCAGTTAGAAACCAGTAGTGCATTGCTGCTCCTTCAACAAATTATACCAAGAGAATGAACCAAATTAGATAATAGAAGTAAAATAGAAAGTTGTTTAAAATTGCATTCTCTATCTGAATCATGAAAGAAAAACATTGGGTTTCATGTCCCTTTAAGTTATGATTTATGCTGTGTATTTAACATACAAATTGTACAATTTTGATAAAATACGATTTTTGGTGAAGAATTTTTGTTACGATTTTTGATGCATCTTAAAGTGAATGTAAACTTGAGCATAGTCGCTCAAGTCATAGGAAAGAATTAAAAAAATTAATGAGACTTTCATTCATCAAAAGAGTAGGATATACTTATCTTTTGAGATTTTTACTGTGTAATGTCCGAACGATAAGCGCCGTTGCTCCGTCCGCCATATTTGTCCATTGGTTGACAGATGACTCATCTGCACTCCACTAATCGTTATTTTCCCCCCTAAACCCTCTAGGTTTTTTCCCACTTTTCACGCTCCATTGAAGTCTATGGAGGAATGCAGTTGCGATATATACGAAGTTCGGCTTCTTGCACGCGTCGGGTTTGCGTTTGTGCAAAAACGTTTTACTTTCAACTTGTAATACATTGGCTATCAAACGCGCACAGAAAGCTTACTTATAGCGAAGTTAATGTGAGTGGAAGCGCTAAATAGCGCACCATTTGTAATCTAGTTCTGCATTTTTTTAGAGCGATATACATAGCTGCAGATAAAGACCTTCAAATTATCAAAACTAATAAAAAATGTATACATATTGGGTCTTGGTTGACTCAGAAGAGGCCGATGAACACATTTTGAGATTTCTTTTCTAAAATTAGAATTTGTAGAATGTGATTATATATATATATATATATATATATATATATATACATTAATTTTTTTTTGTCATTTTACAACACTTTTTTAATTCAGTAAATAAATAGCTAGTTGAATCTGTTATCCCTTAAAAGGTCTTTTTAAGTTGAAGGAAAAAAAAAAAGTTTTCATTGATAAACCAAAAATGTTAAACATTCCCCTGTATTTTGGCAAAGATTTTCTCGGAAATCTCCGGTAGCGAAGGGGTTAAAGGGACATAAAAGTAACATAATTTATGTAAGAACTTACCTGATAAATTAATTTCTTTCATATTAGCAAGAGTCCATGAGCTAGTGACGTATGGGATATACAATCCTACCAGGAGGGGCAAAGTTTCCCAAACCTCAAAATGCCTATAAATACACCCCTCACCACACCCACAATTCAGTTTAACGAATAGCCAAGTAGTGGGGTGATAAAGAAAGGAGTAAAAAGCATCAACAAAGGAATTTGGAAATAATTGTTCTTTTATACAAAAAATCATAACCACCATAAAAAGGGTGGGTCTCGTGGACTCTTGCCAATATGAAAGAAATGAATTTATCAGGTAAGTTCTTACAGAAATTATGTTTTCTTTCATGTAATTGGCAAGAGTCCATGAGCTAGTGACGTATGGGATAGTAATACCCAAGATGTGGAACTCCACGGAAGAGTCACTAGAGAGGGAGGAATAAAATAATAACAGCCATTTTCCGCTGAAAAAATGAATACACAACCCAAATTATAAGTTTATTTTCATAATGAAAAGAAAAAACTTAAACATAAGCAGAGGAATCAAACTGAAACAGCTGCCTGAAAAACTTTTCTACCAAAAATTGCTTCCGAAGAAGCAAATACATAAAAACGGTAGAATTTTGTAAATGTATGCAAAGAAGACCAAGTTGCTGCTTTGCAAATCTGATCAACTGAAGCTTTATTCTTAAAAGCCCACAAAGTGGAGACTGATCTAATATAATGAGCTGTAATTGTCTGAGGCTTGGCCTGACCCGACTCCAAATAAGCCTGATGAATCAAAAGCTTTAACCAAGAGGCCAAGGAAATGGCAGAAGCATTCTGACCTTTCATAGAACCAGAAAAGATAACAAATAGACTAGAAGTCTTCCTGAAATCTTTAGTTGCTTCAACATAATATTTCAAAGCTCTTACCACATCCAAAGAATGTAAGGATCTCTCCAAAGAATTCTTAAGATTAGGACACAAAGAAGGGACAACAATTTCTCTATTAATGTTGTTAAAATTCACAACCTTAGGTAGAAATTTAAATGAAGTCCGCAAAACTGACTTATCCTGATGGAAAATCAGAAAAGGAGATTCACAAGAAAGAGCAGATAATTTGGACACTCTTCGAGCAGAAGAGATGGCCAAAAGGAACAACACTTTCCAAGAAAGTAGTCTAATGTCCAAAGAATGCATAGGCTCAAACGGAGGAGCCTGTAAAGCCTTCATAACCAAATTAAGACTCAGAGGAGGAGAGATTGATTAATGACAAGCTTGATACGGACCAAAGCCTGTACAAAACAGTGAATATCAGGAAGCTTAGCAATCTTTCTGTGAAATAAAACAGAGCAGAGATTTGTCCCTTCAAAGAACTTGCAGACAAACCCTTATCCAAACACCATGAAATATAAGTCTTCCAAACTCGATAATAAATCTTCCTAGAAACAGATTTACGAGCCTGTAAATAGTATTAATCAGTGAGTCAGAGAAACCTCTATGACTAAGCACTAGGCGTTCAATTTCCATACCTTCAAATTTAATGATTTGAGATCCTGATGGAATAACGGACCTTGAGACAGAAGATCTGGCCTTAATGGAAGTGGCCAAGGTTGGCAACTGGACATCCGAACATGATCCGCATACCAAAACCTGTGAGGCCATGCTGGAGCCACCAGTAACACAAACAATTGTTCCATGATGATCTTGGAAATCACTCTTGGAAGAAGAACCAGAGGCGGGAAGATATAAGCAGGTTGGTAACACCAAGGAACTGCTAACGCATCCACCGCTTCCGCCTAAGGATCCCTGGACCTGGACAGGTACCTGGGTAGTTTCTTGTTTAGATGAGAAGCAATCAGATCTATTTCTGGAATACCCCACATTTGAACAATCTGAGAAAACACATCTGGATGGAGCGACCACTCCCCCGGATGTAAAGTCTGACGGCTGAGATAATCCGCTTCCCAATTGTCTATACCTGGGATATGAACCGCAGAAATTAGACAGGAGCTGGATTCCGCCCAAGCAAGTATCCGAGATACTTCTTTCATAGCTTGGGGACTGTGAGTCCCACCCTGATGATTGACATATGCCACAGTTGTGATATTGTCTGTCTGAAAACAAATAACCGGTTCTCTCTTCAACAGAAGCCAAACCTGAAGAGCCCCGAAAATAGCACAGAGTTCTAAAATATTGATTGGTAACCTCGCCTCTTGAGGTTTCCAAACCCCTTGTGCTGTCAGAGATCCCCAGACAGCTCCCCAACCTGAAAGACTTGCATCTGTTGTGATCACAGTCCAGGTTGGACGAACAAAAGAGGCCCCTTGAACTATACGATGGTGATCTAACCACCAAGTCAGAGAGAGTCAAACATTGGGATTTAAGGATATTAATTGTGATATCTTTGTATAACCCCTGCACCATTGGTTCAGCATACAAAGCTGGAGAGGTATCGTATGAAAACGAGCAAAGGGGATCGCGTCCGATGCTGCAGTAATGAGACCAAAAACTTCCATGCACATAGCTACTGAAGGGAATGATTGAGACTGAAGGTTCCGACAAGCTGAAACCAATCTTATTCGTTTCTTGTCTGTTAGAGACAGAGTCATGACACTGAATCTATCTGGAAACCTAAAATGGTGACCCTTGTCTGAGGAATCAAGGAACTTTTTGGTAAATTGATCCTCCAACCATGTCTTTGAAGAAACAACAGTAGTTGATTCATGTGAGATTCTGCAGAATGTAAAGACTGAGCTAGTACCAAGATATCGTCCGAATAAGGAAACACTGCAATACCCCGTTCTCTGAATACAGAGAGTAGGGCACCGAGAACCTTTGAAAATATTCTTGGAGCTGTCACCAGGCCAAATGGAAGAGCAACATTGGTAATGCTTGTCTAGAAAAGAGAATGTCAGATACTGATAATGATCTGGATGAATCGGAATATGAAGATAAGCATCCTGTAAGTCTATTGTGGACATATAATGCCCTTGCTGAACAAAAGGCAGAATAGTCCTTATAGTCACCATTTTGAAAGTTGGCACTCTTACATAACAATTCAAAATTTTCAGATCCAAAAACTGGCCTGAATTAATTTTCTTTCTTTGGGACAATGAATAGATTTGAATAAAACCCCAGACCCTATTCCTGAAACAGAACTGGTATGATTATGTAACATATCTCAGCCTAATGTCACTATCCCTTTAAGAAATCCTTTTCTGACTGCTGCATTTGGGCAGTATTCACATTCAGCCTGCCTGCCTGATTAATCATTCATGCACCTGATTACCTCAGCCTCTTTTTAAGCCTTCTCAGGTCTAATGTGCCTTGCATTAACATTGAAGTTGTGATCCTGAACAGAGGTCTGTGACTGTTTCCTGCATGAACTTAGCAACTATTCCAAGATACAGCATTTCCTATTACCTATGCAAAATATCATCAAACCGCAAGTATCAAAAATATCTCCATTCTGTTTCCTGGACACAGCTACTTAACAATCTCTGAACTTTATTATAATTCAACTATGCTTTTGCTTACCATCACTCTCTAATTACAACAGCATCTTACTCAGAACTTTATAAATATTTCTCTGCTACAAGTTGTCATTGCTGAAATATCCTGCTGCAAATATGTTAACATATTCTGAACTCTGCATCTATGTGTTCAATTAAAAGCTTTCCTGTGATTCTCCAATATATGTTCAAACAGTAATTAATGCCTTAAACTTAACTTTCACCTGTGCTGCTCTGCTAATTACTGACATACAGCTCATTATAATATGTACTGTGAACCTGCAATAAACCAAGTTTGCATCTAAATGCACAAACAATAATTAATGCCTAAACTTGCAGCTTGTCTAAGTACCTGTGCAGCTGTGCTTTAACTCTGACATACAGCTTTATATAATATTATGTACTGTGAACCTGCAACAATCCTTAGTTTGCATCTAAGTGTCAAAGTTTCACCAGATTACTCTGAAGCCAGAACATTCCACTTTGCTATATTTCTCTCTCATTGAATCCTGCAGTTACTTCTATTAACTAACTATAAGTCACAGTGAACTCAGAATATATTGTATACAAATGTTGCACTCTCCATTTATTCTACAATAACTTCTAGCAACTATGAATCACAGAATATCATCTATCCACGTCCAGGATACTCTTCCCCGGGTCAGGGGTCGGTGTCTTCAAATCCCTACCACTGCCCCGAGGGTCTGTTTCCTGAGCGCATGTACACCGGATCATGACAGAATGTTAATGCCTAAAAAAGGGATCCGCAGTGGTAGTGGATGCACCGACCCTCAAAGGAAAATGAAAAATTACAACATAACTCAGACCCAAGCAATCCCTAAAGGAAAAACAGAAGATTTTCAAACTTTAAAAAATTTAAAGACACAGTACTCCCATTCTAGACAATCCTCTACTCATGTTCGTGGTTACCATTTTGGTGAAACTGATCCTGAATCTGACTATGAAAATGAAGAGGATTTAACCATAGCTTCAGCAGAAAAAATTCAGGCTTTCAAAGATTTAAAGAGACAGAACCACTTTTCTAAAATGTCATCTGTTCCTCATGTTCGTGATTACCATTTTGGTGAAACTGATTCTGAATCTGACTATGAAAATGAAGAGAATGTATCCATCGATTCAGCAGAAAAAAATCAGATCTTTAAAGATTTAAAGAGACAGGACTACTGTTCCAGAATACCATCTACTCCTCCTGTTTGTGATTCCTATCCTGATGATACTGATTCTGAGTCTGTATATGTCAACAAGGAGGATGACTTCACAGATCCAGCTGAATTGGCATTAGACTGGTATGAGCGCAACTTTAATTCGCCACAAACTCAGACAAGACCTCAACCTATTTGCTATAATGACATCCTTGGTTGTTATATTTACAACATGGATGATACAGACAGCTCCCATCATGAAACCTCTCATGGAAATACTGATCTTCCTATTTCTGATATTACCATGGATTCGTTAGATTGGACAGATTCAGAGCTGGAAGAAAGGACATCTGGTTTACAGACTGCTGTTAGGAGTAAAGGTCCTCTCAACTACTATGCTGATTTATCACATCAGAATTATGCATCCAGTGATGAAGAGGATTTCTGTTCTCAACCTTACTACAAGCCACAATGGCAGCAACCTAAGAAGCCTCATACTGGGAAGAAATCTAAGTTCTCTAAGAAAAAGAAGAAGAAGAAGAAGAAAATCCTTCTGCCCACAGAAAATCAGAAGTGCAAAGAGGAAACTCAGCCTGATTCCCCTGTTTTAGATTCTGTTGTACCAGACCCTCTCTTGCCTCCTGACACTGTCAACACCGAGCTGGATGATGTCTATAGTCACTATCAGTCTCTTCTTAAAGCATCTAATGGTATCTCTTCTCAGACTCTACAACAACTACAAAAACTGTTTCCAACTATTGAATTCTTGCATCCCTCTCATGCTGCCTCAATACCTGTAAACCCTGTGCTAGAAGCAAAAGATAATTCTGTTCCAGATATACAACCTTTCAGTTTACCAGAGATAATCCCTGGAGAATTTAGCTCTGATATTCAAACTCAAATAAGCATGCCTGCTGAACTCCAGATAACTTCTCAGTCAGAATCTTGTGTCACAATTCCTCCGCATCTACCTGAGTGTGGCATATTGCAGTACACTTCACCTTCTCAAAATTCTTCTGTTATTGCATCTAAGAAATTGTTTCCCTTGGGAGATACTTTGCATCAACCTACATTTTCTACTACATCAGTTTCCTGTACAGGAATTCCTGATACTCAATCCTGTGAGGACAACTTTGAACCAAGTTTGCAAGTGGACATTCTTGAACCTGAAACTTGTACAAAAGTTCTTCAAGAAGATTCCCCTGTGCCCATTCCTGTTCCTGTTTTCCATGATTATACTACTAAACCTGACATCAAGGTGGACTCTCCTGTTTTTGACCCTGGTATGGGAATTCCTTTGTTTAACCCAGAAATGGGTGTAATAATACTTGATCCTGAAGATAGCCATGCCCTCTACTCAGAAGCGAGTATGGTTCTTGGCTCTAAAGTGGGTCTTGTTAATTCTTCGTTTATGAACCCTGAAGAAAGCCTTGCCCTCTGCTCAGAAGAGAGTATGGTTCCTGGCTCTAAAGTGGGTTCTTTTTCTTTCTCTATAGTTGAACCTTGCCCTGGCATGGGCATACCTTCACCTGATCCTACTGAGGATATTCCTGAACCTTGCCCAGATGTGGGTACTTCTGAACATTGCCCTGGCATGGGCATTCCTTCACCTGATCCTACTGAGGATAGTCCTGAACCTTGCCCAGATGTGGGTACTTCTGAACATTGCCCTGGCATGGGCATTCCTTCACCTGATCCTACTGAGGATATGACTGAACCTTGCCCAGATGTGGGTATTCCTGAACCTTACCCTGGTGTGGACATTCATATACCTATTCTTAGTGAGAACACTTTTGATTCTGAATCCAGTAAGGAGACATTTCATTTTGAATTAGAAGATGGCAAGAACTGGACAAATCTTGCACTCTACACTCCTATCTCCTATTTTGAAGAAAGCCCTGCTATTGCGTTAGAAGTGGCTATAGCTTTTTCTTTTGGAGTATATCTAATCCTCAGCCAAGAGGTTAATTCTGAGGATACTCAAATCTCTGACCCAAAGGTGGTTAATCTGGTTATCAATCCAGAATGCTGCATCTCTATTTCTGAAGCTGAGGAAAGCCTTTTCATATCTCTAGGACTGGCTGCCTTTTCATTGGCTATATACATGGTCATCTATCATGAAGAACATCCACCTGTCTACCCTCAGAATGATTCTGTGGTAGGAAGCTCATTGTATGTTACGTTCATGCATTCTCACGATGACTACAAAAAAGTTGACTTCAAGTTTTGCTCTCATCATTGTCAAGATCTTTTGATACCTGAATTACATGGCCTTTACTTCGTCATTCAACTTTTTCAAGAGATCTCCAATCCTCCTTTCTTGATTTCCGATTGGACTCACTACCTCTATACACCTACTACCGATTCTCCATATCAATTTTGTTCTCTCTCCTTTTGGATTGTATTGGGCGCCCGGAGGTCGCCTTTAAGGAGGGGAATCTGTAACATATCTCAGCCTAATGTCACTATCCCTTTAAGAAATCCTTTTCTGACTGCTGCATTTGGGCAGTATTCACATTCAGCCTGCCTGCCTGATTAATCATTCATGCACCTGATTACCTCAGCCTCTTTTTAAGCCTTCTCAGGTCTAATGTGCCTTGCATTAACATTGAAGTTGTGATCCTGAACAGAGGTCTGTGACTGTTTCCTGCATGAACTTAGCAACTATTCCAAGATACAGCATTTCCTATTACCTATGCAAAATATCATCAAACCGCAAGTATCAAAAATATCTCCATTCTGTTTCCTGGACACAGCTACTTAACAATCTCTGAACTTTATTATAATTCAACTATGCTTTTGCTTACCATCACTCTCTAATTACAACAGCATCTTACTCAGAACTTTATAAATATTTCTCTGCTACAAGTTGTCATTGCTGAAATATCCTGCTGCAAATATGTTAACATATTCTGAACTCTGCATCTATGTGTTCAATTAAAAGCTTTCCTGTGATTCTCCAATATATGTTCAAACAGTAATTAATGCCTTAAACTTAACTTTCACCTGTGCTGCTCTGCTAATTACTGACATACAGCTCATTATAATATGTACTGTGAACCTGCAATAAACCAAGTTTGCATCTAAATGCACAAACAATAATTAATGCCTAAACTTGCAGCTTGTCTAAGTACCTGTGCAGCTGTGCTTTAACTCTGACATACAGCTTTATATAATATTATGTACTGTGAACCTGCAACAATCCTTAGTTTGCATCTAAGTGTCAAAGTTTCACCAGATTACTCTGAAGCCAGAACATTCCACTTTGCTATATTTCTCTCTCATTGAATCCTGCAGTTACTTCTATTAACTAACTATAAGTCACAGTGAACTCAGAATATATTGTATACAAATGTTGCACTCTCCATTTATTCTACAATAACTTCTAGCAACTATGAATCACAGAATATCATCTATCCACGTCCAGGATACTCTTCCCCGGGTCAGGGGTCGGTGTCTTCAAATCCCTACCACTGCCCCGAGGGTCTGTTTCCTGAGCGCATGTACACCGGATCATGACAGATTACCCCTGAAAGCTGCAGGTCTGAAACACACTTCAGGAAAGCCTGAGCCTTTACTGGTTTTGCTGGGCTGTGTGAGAGAAAAAATCTTCTCACAGGAAGTCTTACTCTGAATCCTATTCGCTACCCTTGAGAGACAATACTCTTAATCCATTGATTTTGGACAGAATCTGCCCAAAAGTTTTGGAAGAATCTTAATCTTCCCCCTACCAGCTGAGCTGGAATGAGGGCCGCACCTTCATGCAGACTTGGGGGCTGGCTTTGGTTTCGTAAACGGTCTGGATTTATTCCAACTTGAAGAAGGTTTCCAATTGGAACCAGATTCTTTGGGGGAAGGATTAGATTTCTGTTCCTTATTTTGTTGAAAGGAACTAAAACTGTTAGAAGCTTTAGATTTACCCTTAGGTCTTTTATCCTGAGGCAAAAAACTCCCTTCCCCCCAGTGACAGTTGAAATAATCGAATCCAACTGAGAACCAAATAACTTATTACCTTGGAAAGAAAGAGAGAGTAATCTAGACTTAGATACCATGTCAGCATTACAATATTTGAGCCACAAAGCTCTTCTAGCTAAAATAGCTAAAGAAATAGATTTAACATCTATTTTTATTCTTATTATTATTATTATTTATTATTATTTATTATTGATATCAAAAATGGCATCACAGATAAAATGATTAGCATATTGAAGCAAACAAACAATGCTAGACAAATCAGGATCCACTTCCTGTTGCGCTAGACTTTCCAACCAAAAAGTTGATGCAGCTGCAACATCAGCCATAGAAATGGCGGGCCTGAGAAGATAGCCAGAATATAAATAAGCTTTCCTTAGATAAGATTCAAGTTTCCTATCTAAAGGGTCTTTAAAAGAAGTACTATCTTCCATAGGAATAGTAGTATGTTTAGCAAGAGTAGAAATAGCCCCATAGCCCCATCAACTTTGGGGATCTTTTCCCAAAACTCCAATCTAACTGCTGGCAAAGGATACAATTTTTTAAACCTTGAAGAAGGGATAAAAGAATTACCAGGCCTATTCCATTCCTTAAAAATCCATTCCATTCCTTAGAAATCAGTGCCAATATCTGAGGAAGGATCTTCTGAATCAGATAGATCTTCATCAATGGAGGATAATTCAGTATGTTGTCGGTCATTTTAAATTTCATCAACTTTATGAGAAGTTTTAAAAGACCTCTTACGTTTATTAGAAGGCGGAATGGCAGACAAAGCCTTCTGAATCGCATCAGCAATACAATCTTTTATATTCACAGGTATATCATGTACATTTGATGTTGAAGGAACAACAGGCATAGTACTATTACTGATGGATACATTCTCTGCATGTAAAAGCTTATCATGACAACTATTACATACCACAGCTGGAACTTTAATATCTCAACAAATTTACAACAAATGCACTTAGCTTTGGTAGAACTGTTATCAGGCAGCAGGGTTCCAACAGTGGTTTCTGAGACAGGATCAGATTGAGACATCTTGCAAATGTAAGAGAAAAAACAACATATAAACAGCATAGCCCTCTGACATAGAAAAAGGCAAGAGGCATATAGGAATGGGGTTTCTAAATAATGAAATTAATTTGTGGCAAGTAACTTAAATTATTTGGCACAACGTAACTGAAATTTTTTTGGCGCTAACAACATCCGGAAATGACACACTCGCGTCATTAAGACGCAACCTTGTTCAAGGAACTCAGCGTCAATTAAGACGCCGGAAATTACGAATTTGCTTCATCGGACGTACCTTCGCGCCAAAAAATTATCGCGACAAGAATTACGCAATAAAATCTGGCATTTTGCGCCCTCGCGAGCCTAATTTTGCCCGCAAAATTTTAATGAAAAAAGCAGTCAACTTGAAAAAAGACTAAACCCCAGGTAAGAAAAATATTTCCTGAATATGTTTTTCCCCAAATATGAAACTGACAGTCTGCAAAAGGAAATAAACATAAACCTGACTCATGGCAGATATAAGTACAATACATATATTTAGAACTTTATATTAATGCATAAAGTGCCAAACCATAACTGAGAGTGTCTTAAATAATGAAAACATACTTACCGAAAGACACCCATCCACATATAGCAGATAGCCAAACTAGTACTGAAACGGTTATCAGTAGAGGTAATGGAATATGAGAGTATATCGTCGATCTGAATAAGGGAGGTAGGAGATGAATCTCTACGACCGATAACAGAGAACCTATGAAATAGATCTCCCGTGAGGAAAACCATTGTATTCAATAGGTGATACTCCCTAAACATCCCTCTGGCATTCACTGTACTCTGAGAGGAACCGGGCTTCAAAATGCTGAGAAGCGCATGTCAACGTAGAAATCTTAGCACAAACTTACTTCACCACCTCCATAGGAGGCAAAGTTTGTAAAACTGAATTGTGGGTGTGGTGAGGGGTGTATTTATAGGCATTTTGAGGTTTGGGAAACTTTGCCCCTCCTGGTAGGATTGTATATGATAGTGATTGCCTATTCAGTCGGGCAGAACTATGCTCACCTTAAAAAACTATCCCAACGGTTTTGTGTACAATAGGTCAAAAAATAGGTGGCGCAAGTGAATGCTGTTCTGACTAATAATGGTGTAAAATGTATTTCAGATTCCTTGTGTGTCTGATAATGTTCTCACCTTACATAGACTGTATTGAAATTTCAAGTGTAAATGGTGTCTCTCCAGGACAATAAAGCTTCTAGATTCAAATTCTATAGTTTAAATATATATATATTTATTGAATAAAAGATTCTTGTTTATTAAATGAACGATTCTTATATATGAGATCAAAATAATGATGATCTATTCACAAGTGATAATCAGTTGACAATTTAAAACATTTGGTAAAATATAAAATATGATAGTACAATATTAAAAACACCGGTGTTCATCATAAACAAAAAACTATAAAAACTCAAATTGAGATAATATAAGCAAGCAGGTGTACTCAGAAGATAAAACCAAAAAATAAACAGAGGAGACTCATGTACCTCTAAGCGTATGACTATCAAAAAACATATATAAATGCATATATGAGTATATGAACCATATGTCTGGTATCCGTTAAACTAGCGTATATATATACTTCACAGATGTATAAGGGTTAAGCACATATTATACAGTTCCTTATTGCTTAATGTTCTGGCAAAACATGGGGTGGTTATCCTTCCGTCAAAAATATATTTGAGCCAATGTATATTGAAACAAGTGTGGCAAAATGTAGCCAGTAATATGTAGCTGCAGTGTTATTTCTTAGATTTCAGCGTCTCTGTTTTTTAATCAGAGGTAGGTTTACATACGGTTTTTAGCTTGGTGTAGCGATTCCTTCCTTAAAAACAGTGCACTGTTGACGTCTTCCCTCTGCTGTGCAGAAAAAGCCGGTGGAGTACTAAGTCCCTTAGCCTCCGTTTACCAGCTGTGTTGGTAGTTGTTTCCTTAGATTCGTTGTTTACCCAGTAATGGGCCTTGATGGTATTCTTATGAGCTCCGGTCACAACTTGCTTCTTTCTTTGTGAGTGTATAACCCAGACTCGGTCTTTATTTTCACCGGTCTCCTTGCTGTTATCACAGCTGACAAAGTTCTCCTCTGGAGCTGAGTTGTTTTGGCTCACTTCTTAATTTCAAGTGATCAGGTTTCTACGCGTTTCGGCGTTCTGCCTTTCTCAAGATACCTGATTGAACCACCTGTAGCCTTTTTATCTGGATCTCCCATGTTCCATCTCTTCAGCTTAACCCTTCTGAGACAGGATCAGATTGAGACATCTTGCAAATGTAAGAGAAAAAACAACATATAAACAGCATAGCCCTCTGACATAGAAAAAGGCAAGAGGCATATAGGAATGGGGTTTCTAAATAATGAAATTAATTTGTGGCAAGTAACTTAAATTATTTGGCACAACGTAACTGAAATTTTTTTGGCGCTAACAACATCCGGAAATGACACACTCGCGTCATTAAGACGCAACCTTGTTCAAGGAACTCAGCGTCAATTAAGACGCCGGAAATTACGAATTTGCTTCATCGGACGTACCTTCGCGCCAAAAAATTATCGCGACAAGAATTACGCAATAAAATCTGGCATTTTGCGCCCTCGCGAGCCTAATTTTGCCCGCAAAATTTTAATGAAAAAAGCAGTCAACTTGAAAAAAGACTAAACCCCAGGTAAGAAAAATATTTCCTGAATATGTTTTTCCCCAAATATGAAACTGACAGTCTGCAAAAGGAAATAAACATAAACCTGACTCATGGCAGATATAAGTACAATACATATATTTAGAACTTTATATTAATGCATAAAGTGCCAAACCATAACTGAGAGTGTCTTAAATAATGAAAACATACTTACCGAAAGACACCCATCCACATATAGCAGATAGCCAAACTAGTACTGAAACGGTTATCAGTAGAGGTAATGGAATATGAGAGTATATCGTCGATCTGAATAAGGGAGGTAGGAGATGAATCTCTACGACCGATAACAGAGAACCTATGAAATAGATCTCCCGTGAGGAAAACCATTGTATTCAATAGGTGATACTCCCTAAACATCCCTCTGGCATTCACTGTACTCTGAGAGGAACCGGGCTTCAAAATGCTGAGAAGCGCATGTCAACGTAGAAATCTTAGCACAAACTTACTTCACCACCTCCATAGGAGGCAAAGTTTGTAAAACTGAATTGTGGGTGTGGTGAGGGGTGTATTTATAGGCATTTTGAGGTTTGGGAAACTTTGCCCCTCCTGGTAGGATTGTATATCCCATACGTCACTAGCTCACGGACTCTTGCCAATTACATGAAAGAAAATAATGTTCAACTCTCATGATTCAGATACAACTTTCAATTTTAAGAGACATTTTAAATTTCTTCTATTAGGAAATGTGCTTTGTTCTTTTGGTATCCTTTGTTGAAAAGCATGCATAGGTAGGTTCAGAAGGAGCTAGCTGGTGATTGGTGGCTACGCACATATGTTTTTGTCATTGGCTCACCAGATGTGTTCTGCTAACTCTTATTGCTGCTCTTTAACCTGCAATAAGTTGCATAGTAGCAATAGTACAATAATAAAATGCTCTAAAAAATTAGTTTTGTTGTTGCATTTCTATGTTTCTTTAATCACAAAATATCTGCACATAAAGGTACGTTAACCCTTTTGTGCCGGGGTTAACGTGTCTACATCGGAACAACTGTTCCGATGTAAACAAATTGAAATCTCGCAATTGTGCGCCTGATCACGAGATTTCAATGATGGGATTGCATCAGGGGGGCGTCCCTCTAATGCTAGGCACGCCCTCCAGACCCTGAACCCATCAGGAAAGCACCAGTGGCTTCAGGAAAGCCAAGCGATTAGGACATTGTATTCCGTCCTTCGGCGCTAAAGCCCAGCAAAATTTAGACGGAATACAACGTCCTAACGGCGTTAAAAGGTTAAACTGCTTGGCACAACTACAGAAGCAGGATTACTAGTCACTATTCTATTGTTTTTTTTCCACCTTACTGGTGCCAGGTAGTGAAGCTCCGCCTCCTTATACTGTTCGCTGCCATCTTGTAGCGCAAGTATTCTTGCACAGTGCGCATTCACAGATCAGTGACGCTGACAGCTTTTTGATAGCTGTATGTCTCATTGCTGGTCCTGAAGGCAAACTGCCCCTGATCCAATCAGCAGAGCTAGCACAACCCAGCTCAGGGGAGATTCTCTAAAGCTCACTGCTCAGGGGAGATTCTCTAAATAAAGCTCTCTGCTCAGGGGAGATTCTCTAAATAAAGCTCTCTGCTCAGGGGAGATTCTCTAAAGCTCTCTGCTCAGGGGAGATTCTCTAAATAAAGCTCTCTGCTCAGGGGAGATTCTCTAAAGCTCTCTGCTCAGGGGAGATTCTCTAAATAAAGCTCTCTGCTCAGGGGAGATTCTCTAAATAAAGCTCTCTGCTCAGGGGAGATTCTCTAAAGCTCTCTGCTCAGGGGAGATTCTCTAAAGCTCTCTGCTCAGGGGAGATTCTCTAAAGCTCTCTGCTCAGGGGAGATTCTCTAAATAAAGCTCTCTGCTCAGGGGAGATTCTCTAAAGCTCTCTTCTCAGGTGAGATTCTCTAAAGCTCTCTTCTCAGGTGAGATTCTCTAAAGCTCTCTGCTCAGAGGAGATTCTCTAAAGCTCTCTGCTCAGAGGAGATTCTCTAAATAAAGCTCTCTGCTCAGGTGAGATTCTCTAAAGCTCTCTGCTCAGAGGAGATTCTCTAAAGCTCTCTGCTCAGGGGAGATTCTCTAAAGCTCTTTGCTCAGGGAGATTCTCTAAAGCTCTCTGCTCAGAGGAGATTCTCTAAAGCTCTCTGCTCAGAGGAGATTCTCTAAAGCTCTCTTCTCAGGTGAGATTCTCTAAAGCTCTCTGGTCTGGTGAGATTCTTTAAAGCTCTTTGCTCAGGGAGATTCTCTAAAGCTCTCTGCTCAGGTGAGATTCTCTAAAGCTCTCTGCTCAGGGGAGATTCTCTAAAGCTCTTTGCTCAGGGGAGATTCTCTAAAGCTCTCTGCTCAGGTGAGATTCTCTAAAGCTCTCTTCTCAGGTGAGATTCTCTAAAGCTCTCTTCTCAGGTGAGATTCTCTAAAGCTCTCTGCTCAGGTGAGATTCTCTAAAGCTCTCTGCTCAGAGGAGATTCTCTAAATAAAGCTCTCTGCTCAGGGGAGATTCTCTAAAGCTCTCTGCTCAGAGGAGATTCTCTAAAGCTCTCTGCTCAGAGGAGATTCTCTAAAGCTCTCTTCTCAGGCGAGATTCTCTAAAGCTCTCTGGTCTGGTGAGATTCTTTAAAGCTCTTTGCTCAGGGAGATTCTCTAAAGCTCTCTGCTCAGGTGAGATTCTCTAAAGCTCTCTGCTCAGGGGAGATTCTCTAAAGCTCTTTGCTCAGGGGAGATTCTCTAAAGCTCTCTGCTCAGGGGAGATTCTCTAAAGCTCTCTGCTCAGGGGAGATTCTCTAAAGCTCTCTGCTCAGGGGAGATTCTCTAAAGCTCTCTGCTCAGGGGAGATTCTCTAAAGCTCTCTGCTCAGGTGAGATTCTCTAAAGCTCTCTGCTCAGGTGAGATTCTCTAAAGCTCTCTTCTCAGGTGAGATTCTCTAAAGCTCTCTGCTCAGGGGAGATTCTCTAAAGCTCTTTGCTCAGGGAAGATTCTCTAAAGCTCTCTGCTCAGGGGAGATTCTCTAAAGCTCTCTGCTCAGGTGAGATTCTCTAAAGCTTTCTTCTCAGGTGAGATTCTCTAAAGCTCTCTGCTCAGGTGAGATTCTCTAAAGCTCTCTGCTCAGGGGAGATTCTCTAAAGCTCTTTGCTCAGGGGAGATTCTCTAAAGCTCTCTGCTCAGGGGAGATTCTCTAAAGCTCTTTGCTCAGGGAAGATTCTCTAAAGCTCTCTGCTCAGGGGAGATTCTCTAAAGCTCTTTGCTCAGGGAAGATTCTCTAAAGCTCTCTGCTCAGGGGAGATTCTCTAAAGCTCTCTGCTCAGGGGAGATTCTCTAAAGCTCTCTGCTCAGGGGAGATTCTCTAAAGCTCTCTGCTCAGGGGAGATTCTCTAAAGCTCTCTGCTCAGGGGAGATTCTCTAAAGCTCTCTGCTCAGGGGAGATTCTCTAAAGCTCTCTGCTCAGGTGAGATTCTCTAAAGCTCTCTGCTCAGGTGAGATTCTCTAAAGCTCTCTTCTCAGGTGAGATTCTCTAAAGCTCTCTGCTCAGGGGAGATTCTCTAAAGCTCTTTGCTCAGGGAAGATTCTCTAAAGCTCTCTGCTCAGGGGAGATTCTCTAAAGCTCTCTGCTCAGGTGAGATTCTCTAAAGCTCTCTTCTCAGGTGAGATTCTCTAAAACTCTCTGCTCAGGTGAGATTCTCTAAAGCTCTCTGCTCAGGGGAGATTCTCTAAAGCTCTTTGCTCAGGGGAGATTCTCTAAAGCTCTCTGCTCAGGGGAGATTCTCTAAAGCTCTTTGCTCAGGGAAGATTCTCTAAAGCTCTCTGCTCAGGGGAGATTCTCTAAAGCTCTTTGCTCAGGGAAGATTCTCTAAAGCTCTCTGCTCAGGGGAGATTCTCTAAAGCTCTCTGCTCAGGGGAGATTCTCTAAAGCTCTCTGCTCAGGGGAGATTCTCTAAAGCTCTTTGCTCAGGGAAGATTCTCTAAAGCTCTCTGCTCAGGTGAGATTCTCTAAAGCTCTTTGCTCAGGGGAGATTCTCTAAAGCTCTTTGCTCAGGGGAGATTCTCTAAAGCTCTTTGCTCAGGGGAGATTCTCTAAAGCTCTTTGCTCAGGGGAGATTCTCTAAAGCTCTCTGCTCAGGGAAGATTCTCTAAAGCTCTTTGCTCAGGGGAGATTCTCTAAAGCTCTCTGCTCAGGGGAGATTCTCTAAAGCTCTCTGCTCAGGGAATATTCTCTAAAGCTCTCTGCTCAGGGAAGATTCTCTAAAGCTCTCTGCTCAGGTGAGATTTTCTAAAGCTCTCTTCTCAGGTGAGATTCTCTGAAGCTCTCTGCTCAGGTGAGATTCTCTAAAGCTCTCTTCTCAGGTGAGATTCTCTGAAGCTCTTTGCTCAGGTGAGATTCTCTAAAGCGCTCTGCTCTGGTGAGATTCTCTAAAGCTCTCTGCTCACGTGAGGTTCTCTAAAGCTCTCTGCTCAGGTGAGATTCTCTAAAGCTCTTTGCTCTGGTGAGATTCTCTAAAGCTCTCTGCTCAGGGGAGATTCTCTAAAGCTCTCTTCTCAGGTGAGATTCTCTAAAGCGCTCTGCTCTGGTGAGATTCTCTAAAGCTCTCTGCTCACGTGAGGTTCTCTAAAGCTCTCTGCTCAGGTGAGATTCTCTAAAGCTCTCTGCTCTGGTGAGATTCTCTAAAGCTCTTTGCTCAGGTGAGATTCTCTAAAGCTCTCTGCTCTGGTGAGATTCTCTAAAGCTCTTTGTTCAGGGGAGATTCTCTAAAGCTCTCTGCTGAGGTGAGATTCTCTAAAGCTCTCTGCTCTGGTGAGATTCTCTAAAGCTCTATGCTCTGTTGAGATTCTCTAAAGCTCTCTGCTCAGGGGAGATTCTCTAAAGCTCTCTGCTCTGTTGAGATTCTCTAAAGCTCTCTGCTCAGGGGAGATTCTCTAAAGCTCTTTGTTCAGGGGAGATTCTCTAAAGCAGTGTTTTTCAACCAGTGTGCCGTGGCACACTAGTGTGCCGTGAGATATCCTCAGGTGTGCCGCGGCAGAATGACAACAGTGTGACATATTTTTTAAACTTTGCTTGTTTTTTACTCCCAGTGCAGGTGTAGTTTGTAGGAGGCATGGCATAACAGCACAATACATACAGTATGTGTTTGTTTGTGTGTATGGGTATATATATGCTGTATTAGGCTACAATGTGTAATTTTTTTTAAATTTTGGGATGGTGGTGTGCCACAGGATTTTTTAATGTAAAAAAGTGTGCCACGGCAAAAAAAAGGTTAAAAATCACTGCTCTAAAGCTCTTTGTTCAGGGGAGATTCTCTAAAGCTCTTTGTTTAGGGGAGATTCTCTAAAGCTCTTTGTTCAGGGGAGATTCTCTAAAGCTCTTTGTTTAGGGGAGATTCTCTAAAGCTCTTTGCTCAGGTGAGATTCTCTAAAGCTCTTTGCTCAGGTGAGATTCTCTAAAGCTCTCTGTTCAGATTAGATTCTGTTAAGCTCTCTCCACATGTGAGATACATTTTGGCGTGGAATATATAATATCTTAGTAAACTAATCAAAACTGTAGGATTGTGTGAGTAATTTTCCATCTAATTTTTTGTTTCTTATGCCAACCCCACATCCTCCCCCATGGCTGCAGCTTTTATTATTATAATTAGGGGATGAGCAGTGTAGGCAAATAGAAGTGACTGCTCTCCCCATCTAATATATATACTATATACATATATATATATAGTGTGGTGAAGAGAGAATTTTTAACCCATTTAGATTAAAACGATCTTGAGAAACCCTACTATGTATAGCTGTAATGTGAGTGAGCTGTATAAAATCAGTTAGGGAGAGTGGTTTACTGCAACAGAAATATAACCAGTTGCTTGATACTGTATATATATATATATATATATATATATATATATATATATATATATATATATGTGTGTGTGTTCCCATTGTTTATAATAAGTCTGCAATATTTTAGCCAGGTTGATACAATTTCTCTATAATATTGAAATTCTGAGTTTTATTTATTTAGCTGATTCAAACAAAATCATATTTTATCACACATAAATAAAGAGAGATTCCTCTCTGTTCAGTTTAAACAGACAACAATTTCTGGACAAGATATTAGATGTCCAGCACTCTTACTCGTGTCACCTATTTATCCAAATTGTTTTTCTGTCAAGATGAATCTGAATCTGCGTTAGTCAATAATAAAGGATTGTTTATACATTAGATTAGTTTGAACAGCAATATCCAGACTCATGTGTTCGTAGCTGCTGTGATTCACAGTTTGAAAACTCGCATGTTGACAGCTATTACTGAAGATAATGACTGAATTCTATTAAATCTGCAGTTTCCTTTGCAGACAAAAAAAAAAGAAAGAAAGAGAAAAACAAAACGGAGAAATGCATTAATAGTTTTCATGACATATTATTCCTCAAGGAAAATGTAATTGTCTTTAAAATGTAATTAAAGGGACACTCAAGTCAAAATTAAACTTTCATGATTTAGATAGAGGGTGCAATTTTAAACAACTTTCCATTTTACTTCCATTAACAAATTGTGCACAGTCTTTTTATATTTACACTTTTGAGTCACCAGCTCCTACTGAGCATGTGCAAGAATTCACAGAATATACATATATGGATTTGTGATTGGCTGATAGCTGTCACATGATACAGGGGGGGAGTGGAAATAGACAGAACTGAAATGTGTCAGAAAAAAATCTACTACTGATTTGAAGTTCATACAAAGTGCTATTGCATTGTCTTTTTATCATGCATTATGTTGATTATGCAAATCTACTGTATCCTTTAAGCATAGTAAAAGAAAACCCAGTGTACTTTCATTATCAATATTGACTGCTTTTCCTGGAATTTACCTCCTGCAAATTGTGTTTATTTTCCCACTGCCTTTAAAAACACTTGATCAGCACTTGAGACCATCTGTATTTGTACGTGAAAGGATATGAAACCCAAAAACTTTATTTTGTGAATCAGACAGAACATACCATTTTAAAACAAATGTCCAATTTACTTCTTTTATCAAATTTGCTTAGTTCCCATAATATTCTGTGTTGAAGAGATACCTAGGTAGGCATCTGAAGCACTGCATGACAGGAAATAATGCTGCCCTCTAGTGCTCTTGGAAATTGATACCATTCTTGGAAAACTGCTGCTACATAGTGCTCCAGAAATGGTCTGGCTACTAAGCTTACATCCCTAAAGTTTTCCCTCTGCATCATGTGACAGCCATCAGCCAATCACAAAATGCTTATACATATTATATTCTGTGACTTCTTGCACATGCTCAGTACCAGCTGGTACCACAGAAAGTGAGTATATAAAAGGACTACGCACATTTTGATAATGGAAGTGAATTGAAAAATTGTTTAAAATTGCTGCTCTATCTGAATCATGAAAGTTTAATTTTGACTTTCATTTCACTTAATTGGGCTCAGCAATGCTTTTCTAGGGCTATGCCACTGAACTGCAAAACAATTTTGCTATCAAAATGATAGTTTGAAATGCTTTTAAAGGGACACAAATGTAAACATTTTCATGATTCAGATAAAGCTTTCATTTTTTTTTAAAGTTCATATTATTTCTAGTATCAAATTGACCTTGTTTTCTTGGTATCCTTTGTTGTGCACTATCGGCGAGATTACGAGTTGTGCGCTAAACAGGGTGAGAAAATAACGCCAAAAAATTTGCATTATTGCACTCTCTATCGCGCTACCATTACAAGTTACTGAAAAACCTCCTTGGACTGTGCGTTATGGTGCGTTAAGTTCCATACCGCACAAAAGACGAGGGCTGAGTTTACGTGCTCGTGTACGCTTTCCCCCATAGACATCAATGGGGAGAAAGTGCCCCCCACATCGCCAACACTATAATAAAGTATTAACCCTTAAACCTCCAGCCCCCCACATCGTAACTAATAGACTAAACCTATTAACCCCTAAACCTTCAGCTCCCCACATCGTAACTACTAAACTAAACCTATTAACCCCTAAACCTTCAGCTCCCCACATCGTAACTACTAAACTAAACCTATTAACCCCTAAACCTTCAGCTCCCCACATCGTAACTACTAAACAAAACCTATTAACCCCTAAACCGCCGGCCCCCCACATCGCAAAACACATTGCTAAACTAAACTATTAACCCCTAAACCTAACATCCCCCTAGCTTTAAATAAAAATTACAATATAACTATCTTTAAATAAATAAAAACTTACCTGTGAAATAAAAAAAAATAAGTTTAAACTATAAATTAACCTAACATAACTATTCTAAGGAGAAACAAACAAACTACCAATTAAAAACCTAAATTTAAAATTTAAAAAACCTAACATTACGAAAAAAAAAAATCTAACATTACAAAAAATAATAAACACTTAATTATGAAAAATAAAAAACTCTAAGATTGCAAAAAATAATAAACGAAATTATCAAAAATAAAAACAATTACACCTAATAGCCCTATAAAAATAAAAAGCCCCCCCAAATAAAAGGGCCTTTTGTAGGGCATTGCCCTAAGTTTAACAGCTCTTTTACCTAGAAAAAATACAAAGTCCCACCAACAGTAAAACCCACCACCCAACCAACCACCCAAAATAAAAAACCTAAGTCTAAAATAAACTAAGCTACCTATTGCCCCTAAAGGGGCATTCGTATGGGAATTGTCCTTTAAAGGACATTCAGCTCTTTTACTGCCCTTAAAAGGGCATTCAGCTCTATTACAAGCCCAAAGCCCTAATCTTAAACCCCCCCCAAAAAACAACAGCGCTAACCCCATAAAATCTACTCACGGTTCCTGAACTCCTGACATCCATCTTTATCCAGGCGGCGAGAAGTCTTCGTCCAGGCAGCAACATCTTCATCCATCTTGGGTACGTCTTCTATCTTCATCCCGGCGGCACAGAGTGGAGCTATCCTGGTGGGCGATGACATCCTGTGCGGAGCATCTTCTTCATACGATCACTGCCGTACACTGAAGTTGAATGCAAGGTACCCGTTTCAAAATGACGTACCTTGCATTCCTATTGGTTGATTTGATTCTTCAAATTCAAATCAGCCAATAGGATGAGAGCTTCTGAAATCCTACTGGCTGTTCAAAACATCAACTTCAGTGTACGGCGGTGATCGTATGAAGAGGACGTTCCGTGTATGATGTCATCGCCCTCCAGAATAGCTCCGCTTCGCGCAGCTGGGATGAAGATAGAAGACGTCCTTGAGATAGATGAAGGTGTCACCGCCTGGATAAAGATGGATGTCCGGGCTTCAGAAACCGTGAGTAGATTTTAAGGGGTTAGTGTTATTTTTTTTATTTTTTTTAAGATTAGGGCTTTGGGCTTGTAAAAGAGATGAATGCCCTTTTAAAGTGAATGTAAAGTTTGCGGAATGAGTGCCCGGTTTTTAAAAATCCTATTAAAAATAGGGGCACTTTCATTCATCAATCTTTAAATTTCACTGGTTTTGTTAAAATACTTACTTTTTCTTCTTGAAAGTCGCTCCAGCACTTCCCCCGCCCGTCGCAAGCCTCTTCATATGTCAGCAATGACGATTCCGGCATCCTCCAATCACGGCTTCCCCCCTGGGGGAATCATTGTCTAAAGCAACACTGGGATTGAAGGAAGGCCAGGATTGTCATTTCTAAAGTAGGAAGAGGCTTGCGATGGGCGGGGGAAGCGCTGGAGCGGCTTTCACAAAGAAAAGGTAGTATTTAACAAAACCAGTGAAATGTAAAGTTTGATGAATGAAAATGCCCCTGTTTTTATTAGGATTATTAAAAACCGGGCACTGGTTCATCAAAATTTAAATTCACTTTAAGGACAATGCCCATACAAATGCCCCTTTACGGGCAATGGGTAGCTTAGTTTTTTTAGACTTTTTTTATTTTGGGGGGTTGGTTGGGTGGTGGGTTCTACTGTTGGGGGACTTTGTATTTTTTTTCTAGGTAAAAGAACTGTTAAACTTAGGGCAATGCCCTACAAAAGTCCCTTTTAAGGGCTATTGGTAGTTTATTGTAGGTTAGGGGGTGTTTTTATTTTGGAGGGCTTTTTATTTTTATAGGGCTATTAGATTAGGTGTAATTGGTTTTATTTTTCATAATTTTGTTTATTATTTTTTGTAAGCTTAGTGTTTTTTATTTTTCATAATTTGGTGTTTGTTATATTTTGTAATGTTTTTTAAAAATATTTAAATTTAGGTTTTTATTTGTAATTTATTTTATTTTATTAGACTAGTAATGTTAGGTTAATTTATAGTTTAATGTTATTTTTTTATTTCACAGGTAAGTTTTTATTTATTTAAAGATAGTTATATCGTAATTGTAATTTAAAGTTAGGTTTAGGGGTTAATATTTTAATTTTGTGTTTTGCAATGTGAGGAGCCGGCGGTTTAGGGGTTAATAGGTTTAGTTTAGTAGCTACGATGTGGGGGGGCTGGCAGTTTAGGGGTTAATAGGTTTAGCAATGTGGGGGGCTGGAGGTTTAGGGGTTAATACTTTATTATAGTGTTGTCGATGTGGGGGGCCGGCTGTTTAGGGGTTAATAGGTTTATTTAGTGTTGGCGATGTCGGGGGGGTGGCGGATTAGGGGTTAATAGGTTTATTTAATAGTTGCGATGTCGGTGGGTGGCAGATTAGGGGTTAATATGTTTAATATAGTGTTTGCAATGCGGGAGGGCGACGGTTTAGGGGTTGATAGGTAGTTTATGGGTGTTAGTGTACTTTGTAACATTTTAGTTATAAGTTTTGTGAAACATTTTTGTTTCGCAAAATCCATAACTACTGCTCTCAGATGGCAGTATGGACCATGTCGTTATAGGCTGTAACACAAGCATTTTAGCTGGACCGCACAACCTGTAATACAGGCGGTATGAAAATCCCACACTCAAAAAAACGGTGTTACATTCCGGGCCATTCCACGTGCAATGTCCAATTTTTCAGCGGTATAGCCATACCGCAACACTTGTAATCTAGCCGTATATTTGTAACGCAGTTCTGAACCTTGATACTACCATATAGTTCTGGGATGTTAAGCAGTAAATACATGCTATTAGCCTGAGAATAATATTTAGATGTATATTTTACAATTCTATTAGTTGTTTACATATTGAAAATATAAGTGTGACGGTTTAGTTTCTATAGAGTACTTTAGTTTCTGTAAAGTAATAAGATCCACCATGTTTGAACTAATTTTCTATTTATCTCTGTGCAAACAAGACTGTGTGGAAACCCTTTTGGCTAATCCTATGATCCACACAGCCTTGTTTATATCTGTCCTCAACAGATAGATAAGAGGAAACTTAAAGGGACACTGAACCCAAATTTTTTGTTTCATGATTCAGATAGTGCAGCAATTTTAAACAACCTTCTAATTTACTCCTAGTATCAATTTATCTTTGATCTCTTGGTATCTTTATTTTAAAAAGCAGGAATATAAGCTTACGATCCGGCCCATCTTTGGTTCAGTATCTGGGTAGAGCTTGCTGATTGGTGTCTAAATGTAGCCACCAATCAGCAAGAGCTATCCAGGGTGCTGAACTGCTTTTTCAAATAAAGATACCAAGAGATCAAAGATAAATTGATACTAGGAGTAAATTAGAAAGTTGCTTAAAATTGCTGCTCTATCTGGATCATGAAAGGAAAAAAATTGGGTTCAGTGTCCCTTTAAGTTAAAATATGGCGGCACCCATTACTTTGTAGAATGAAATATAGAAAAAAAATAATTCAGAGTTAAAGTGAAGGTAAACTTTGATGAATGAAACCCCGTTTTTTTAAAAATACTATTAAAAACAGGGGCTCTTTCATTCATCAAAGTTTACAAAGCAGCCGTTTTGATTAAAAACTTACCTTTGTTTTTTCCACAGCCAGAGCAGCTTCCCCCACCTGGAGATCCTCTCTTCACACGTCAGCAATGACTAATCCGGCTTCCTCCAATCATGGCATGGCCTCAGGCATTGACTACCTTGGGGGGAAAGCCGTGATTGGAGGAAGCTGGATTAGTCATTGATGACGTGTGAAGAGAGGATCTCCGGGTGGGGGCAGCTACTCTGGCTGTGCAAAGAAGAGAGGTAAGTTTTTAATCATAATGGCTGCTTTGTAAACTTTGATGAATTAAAGTGCCCCTGTTTTTAATAGTATTTTTAAAAAAACGGGGTTTCATTCATCAAAGTTTACCTTCACTTTAAAATACAAGAAAAGGGAACAAAACAATGCATACTGTAAAGGTTTCTTTTACTACATATAATGAAACATTTTATATTGCATTTCTCATACTGTTTAATATCCCTTTAAGCCACATACATGCTATCATGAGACAAAGATACGTCTCAACAAAGCATACCAATTTAAAATTAAAAGGCCAAACTTTCATGGGTCAGATAGGGCAAGCAATTTAAAGGGATATAAAATCCAAAAAAAATATTTTGTGAATCAGACAGAGCATACAAATTAGCTTAATTCTCATGGAATTCTTTGTTGAAGAAATACCTAGGTAGGTGTCTGGAGCTCTACATGAATAGGGCTGCCATCTAGTGTTCTTGCAAATGAATAACATTCTTGCAAAACTGCTGTCATATTGTGCTCCAGACACCTGCATATTTCCGAGATTTTTCAGCAAAAGATACAAATAGTACAAAGAGAATTTGATAATAGAAGTTAATTAGAAAATTGTTTAAAATCACATGCTCTATCATGAAAAAAATGTTTTGGGTTTCGTGTCCTTTTAAGTTTCAATTGACTGCTGTTATCAAATTTACTTTGTTCTTTTGGTATTCTTTAGTGAAAGGCATATCTACATAGGCTTGTGAACAGCAATGCGCTACTGGGAGTGAGTGATTGGTGGCTGCACATGTAAGCCTCTTGTCCAGTAGTGCATTGCTGTCCTAGAGCTGACTTTAAAGGGACAGTATACTATAGAATTGTTTTTTCCCTTAATGTGTTGCCAATTACTTTTCTTTCATGTAATTGGCAAGAGTCCATGAGCTAGTGACGTATGGGATATACAATCCTACCAGGAGGGGAAAAGTTTCCCAAACCTCAAAATGCCTACAAATACACCCCTCACCACACCCACAAATCAGTTTTACAAACTTTGCCTCCTATGGAGGTGGTGAAGTAAGTTTGTGCTAAGATTTCTACATTGATATGCGCGTCTCAGCATGCTGAAGCCCGATTCCTCTCAGAGTACAGCGAATGTCAGAGGGACGTGAAGGGAGTATCACTTATTGCATGCAATGATTTTCCTAATGGGGGTCTATTTCATAGGTTCTCTGTTATCAGTCGTAGAGATTCATCTCCTACCTCCCTTATTCAGATCAACGATATACTCTCATATACCATTACCTCTACTGATAACTGTTTCAGTACTGGTTTGGCTATCTGCTATATGTGGATGGGTGTCTTTTGGTAAGTATGTTTTTTATTACTTAACCCCTTAAGGACCAGCGACGTACCCTGTATGTCGCTGGCCTTTTTTTGGGACTTGATTGTTTTATAGCGCGGTCTTGCCACCAGCATTGAGACTGCTTTATTGCACAAAGCCTGCTGGAGGGAGGGCATTAATAGCGTGTTCTTGCTAGACTTGTGCTATTATACCCTGAAAAACCCCTTAACAACCAGTGACATACAGGGTACATTGTGGTCATTAAGGGGTTAAGACACCTCAGCTATGGTTTGGCACTTTATAAATTAATATAAAGTTCTAAATATATGTATTGTACTTATATTTGCCATGAGTCAGGTTTATGTATATTTCCTTTTGCAGACTATTCAGTTTCATATTTGGGAAAAAACATATTTAGGAAAATATTTTTCTTACCTAGGGTTTAGTCTTTTCTCTTGCAAGGTGTATCCAGTCTACGGATTCATCCTTTACTTGTGGGATATTCTCATTCCCTACAGGAAGTAGCAAAGAGAGCACACAGCAAAGCTGTCCATATAGCTCCCCCTCTAGCTCCACCCCCCAGTCATTCTCTTTGCTGGCTCTAAGCACTAGGGTCTCTCTCGGGAGTGTAAAGTGAATGTGGTGTTAGATTTGTAGTTTTATTATCTTCAATCAAAAGTTTGTTATTTTAAATGGTACCGGTTTGTACTATTTACTCTCTAGCAGAAAAGTGATGAAGATTTCTGCTGAGAGGAAAATTATTTTAGCATGTTGTAACTAAAATCCACTGCTGTTCCCACACAGGACTGAGGTGTACCAGAAAACTTCAGTTGGGGGGAACAGTTTGCAGGGTGATCTGCAATAAGGTATGTTCAAATCATTTATTTCTAGACAAGACTGAGATAATGCTAGAAGAGACTGACAATATCCCCATGAGGGGAGGGTAAGCTATGTTCACAGACTTAGTAAGGAATTGAATGCTTACATAATAGGGCTAATATACTGGTTGACACTTAGTCAGGGCAATTGATTGTTTGGCTAAGGAAAAATCGTTTTGCAAGACACTTTGAAAGCCCTTTTGGGTTTTTTTCTGGGGTTTATTACCACATGGCTGTTTTTTATTCACTTAGGAGTGATTTACTAGGCCTTACAGCTCCGGAGTAGAGTGGGAGGGGCCTAATTTCGTGCCTCAGATGCACACTTAGAATTGCAGAGAAGTTCATGCTGCTTCACATGGAGGGTCCTGCTGATGTTTGAGGGCCTAAAAGAAGCTATATTCTCCCAAATCTGATCCCTAAGGGAAGGTAGGGCCACAGCAAGGCTGTAGCAAGGTGCTGTAGTGATTTAACCAGGTGTTGGCTTTAGGCTGCTCCGGTTTGGGCATTAAGGGGTAAATCGTTTTGAAACTTGGGGTGCAATCTTATTCACCGTTTTGTAAAATTGTGTGCTCTTTTTATCTCTTAAAGGCACAGTAACGTTTTTTTTCAAATTGTGTTTTTTATTTGATTAAAGTGATTCCAAGCCTGTTTGTGTACTCTACTAGTCTGTTAAACATGTCTGACACTAAGGAAAATCCTTGTTCAATGTGTTTAGAAGCCATGGTGGAACCCCCTCTCAGAATGTGTCCCACTTGTACTGATATGTCTATATACTTTAAATATCATATTGTTGCACTTAAGAATGTGGCCCAAGATGATTCTCAGACTGAAGGTAATGAGGGTAGCCCGTCTGCCTCTCCCCAAGTGTCACAACCAGTTACGCCTAGTACCTCTAGTGCGTCTAACCCTTTTACATTACAAGCGGCAGTCATGGATAATTCTCTTACAGCCTTCTTATCTAAACTGCCCGTGTTACCTGCAAAGCGTGATAGCTCCGTTTTAAGAACAGATTATGAGCATTCAGATGCTTTGGTAGCCGTATCCGATATACCCTCACAACGCTCTGAAGTGGGAGCGAGGGATTTGATGTCCGAGGGAGAAGTCTCTGATTCAGGAAGGGTTCCTCCCCAGACAGATTGAGATACATTGGCTTTTAAATTTAAACTAAAAACACCTCCTTGTTTTACTTAGGGAGGTATTAGCTACTCTGGATGACTGTGACCCTTTGGTGATCCCAGAGAAATTGTGTAAAATGGACAAGTACCTAGAGGTCCCTGTTTACACGGATGCGTTTCCGGTCCCTAAGAGGATTGCGGATATCGTTACTAGGGAGGGGGATATGCCAGGTGTATCTGCACATTCCTATCCACAAAGATCATCACCAGTTTCTCAGGTTCGCCTTTCTGGACAAGCATTTTCAGTTTGTGGCTCTTCCTTTCGGGTTGGCCACTGCTCCCAGAATTTTCACAAAGGTGCTAGGGTCCCTCCTGGCGGTTCTAAGACCGCGGGGCATAGCAGTGGCGCCTTACCTAGACGACATCTTAATTCAGGCGTCAACTTTCCAAAGAACCAAGTCTCACACGGAGATTGTATTGGCCTTTCTGAGGTCTCACGGGTGGAAGGTGAACATCAAAAAGAGTTCTCTCTCCCCCCTCACAAGAGTTCAATTCCTAGGAACCCTGATAGACTCGGTAGAAATGAAAATATTTTTGACGGAGGTCAGAAAGCTAAAACTCTTAACTACTTGCCGAGCTCTTTTTTCCATTCCTCGGCCATTTGTGGCTCAGTGCATGGAGACAATCGGACTAATGGTTGCGGCAATGGACATAGTCCCTTTTGCTCGGATACACCTCAGACCACTGCAACTATGCATGCTCAAACAGTGGAATGGGGATTATGCAGATTTGTCTCCTCAAATTCAGTTGGACCAGGAGACCAGAGATTCTCTTCTCTGGTGGTTGTCTCAGGATCACCTGTCCCAAGGAATATGTTTCCGCAGGCCAGAGTGGATCATTGTAACGACCGACGCCAGTCTGTTAGGCTGGGGTGCGGTCTGGGACTCCCTGAAAGCTCAGGGCTTATGGTCTCGGGAAGAAACTCTTCTCCCGATAAACATTCTGGAACTGAGGGCGATATTCAACGCTCTTCAGGCATGGCCTCAACTAGCGGCGGCCAAATTCATCAGAATTCAGTCGGACAACATCACGACTGTAGCTTACGTCAATCATCAGGGGGGAACAAAGGGTTCCCTAGCGATGACGGAAGTAACCAAAATGATCAGGTGGGCGGAGGATCACTCCTGCCATCTCTCAGCAATTCACATCCCAGGAGTAGACAACTGGGAGGCGGATTTTCTAAGTTGTCAGACTTTTCACCCGGGGGAGTGGGAACTCCACCCGGAGGTATTTGCCCAGCTGACTCAGCTATGGGGCACCCCAGAGTTGGAACTGATGGCGTCCCGTCAGAACACCAAACTTCCTCTCTACGGGTCCAGGTCCCGGGATCCCAAGGCGGTATTGATAGATGCTCTAGCAGCGCCTTGGTCCTTCAATCTGGCTTATGTTTTTCCACCGTTTCCTCTCCTCCCGCGTCTGGTTGCCAGAATCAAGCAGGAGAAGGCTTTGGTGATTCTGATAGCGCCTGCGTGGCCGCGCAGGACTTAATATGCAGACCTAGTAGACATGTCATCTGTCCCACCATGGTTACTGCCAATGAGGCAGGATCTTCTAATACAGGGTCCGTTCATGCATCCAAATTTAGTTTCTCTACGTCTGACTGCTTGGAGATTGAATGCCCTTATTCTATCAAAGCGTGGGTTCTCTTAGTCAGTTATAGATACTCTGAGTCAGGCTAGAAAGCCTGTCACCAGGAAAATCTACCATAATATATGGCAGAAATATCTTTGTTGGTGTGAATCCAAGGGTTACTCATGGAGTAAGATTAGGATTCCCAGGATATTGTCCTTTCTCCAAGAAGGACTGGAGAAAGGATTTGTCAGCTAGTTCCTTAAAAGGACAAATATCTGCTTTGTCTATCCTGTTACACAAGCATCTGGCAGAGGTACCAGACGTTCAAGCGTTTGCTCAGGCTTTAGTCAGAATCAAGCCTGTCTATAAACCTGTGGCTCTGCCATGGAGTTTGAATATAGTTCTTTCAGTTCTTCAAGGGGTTCCGTTTGAACCTTTACATTCCATAGACATTAAGTTGTTATCTTCGAAAGTTTTGTTTTTGATAGCTATCTCTTCTGCTCGAAGAGTTTCAGAATTATCTGCCTTACAGTGTGATTCACCTTACCTGGTGTTCCACGCAGATAAGGTAGTTTTGCGTACTTAGCCTGGTTTTCTTCCTAAAGTTGTTTCTAACAAGAATATTAACCAGGAAATAGTTGTTCCTTCTCTGTGTCCTAATCCATCTTCGAAGAAGGAACGTCTATTACACAATCTTGATGTAGTTTGTGCTTTAAAGTTCTATTTACAAGCAACTAAGGTTTTCAGACAAAGATCTTCCTTGTTTGTTATCTATTCTGGTAAGAGGAGAGGTCAGAAAGCGACTGCTACCTCTCTTTCCTTTTGGCTGAAAAGCATCATCCGTTTGGCCTATGAGACTGCTGGCCAGCAGCCTCCTGAAAGAATTACTGCTCATTCTACTAGAGCAGTGGCTTCCACATGGGCTTTCAAAAATGAGGCTTCTGTTGAACAGATTTGTAAGGCAGCGACTTGGTCTTCACTGCATACTTTTGCCAAATTTTACAAATTCTATACTTTTGCTTCTTCGGAGGCTATTTTTGGGAGAAAGGTTTTGCAAGCAGTGGTGCCTTCCGTTTATGGTACCTGTCTTGTTCCCTCCCTTCATCCGTGTCCTAAAGCTTTGGTATTGGTAACCCACAAGTAAAGGATGAATTCGTGGACTGGATACACCTTGCAAGAGAAAACAGAATTTATGCTTACCTGATAAATTGCTTTCTCTTGCGGTGTATCCAGTCCACGGCCCGCCCTGGTATTTAAGTCAGGTAAAACATTTTTTGTTGTTGTTTAAACTACAGTCACCACTGCACCCTATGGTTTCTCCTTTTTCTTCCTAACCTTTGGTCGAATGACTGGGGGTGGAGCTAGAGGGGGAGCTATATGGACAGCTTTGCTGTGTGCTCTCTTTGCTACTTCCTGTAGGGAATGAGAATATCCCACAAGTAAAGGATGAATCAGTGGACTGGATACACCGCAAGAGAAAGTCATTTATCAGGTAAGCATAAATTCAGTTTTTTTCAAATTTGCAAAATTAGGCTCGCAAGGCGCAAAATGCTGATGTTTATTGCGTCATTCGTGGCGCAAGAATCTTTTTGGCGCGAAGGTACGTCCGGTGATGCAAGTTCGTAATTTCCGGCGTCTTAGTTGACGCCAAGTTCCTTGCACAAAGTTGTATCTGCAATGACGTGTGTCATTTCCAGATGTTGTTAGTGCCAAATAATTTTATTATTTAAAACTCCATTCCTATGTGCATCTTGCCTTTTTCTATGTCAGAGGGCTATGCTGTTTGCGTTTTTTCCCCATTCCTGAAACTGCCATATAAGGAAATTGATAACTTTGCTTTATATGTTGTTTTTTTCTCTTACATTTACAAGATGTCTCAATCTGATCCTGTCTCAGAAACCACTGTTGGATTCCTGCGGCCTGATAACAGTTCTACCAAAGATAAGTGTATCTGTGGCAGTTAATGCCCTTTGCTTTTTTTTCTCTTACTCCTGAGATTTCATATCTTTGAGTCCTTATAACTTTTGTGTGCAATATTATTTTGTGAATAATTTTGATTAGACAGTGTTATACTGAGTGTAATTGTACTTTGTAATGTACAGTGGATATAAAAAGTCTACACACCCCTGTTAAAATATCGGGTTTCTGTGATGTAAAAAAATGAGACAAAGATAAATCATTTCAGAACTTTTTCCACCTTTAATGTGACTGTACAACTCAATTGAAAAACAAACTGAAATCTTTTAGGTAGAGGGAAGAAAAAATATAAAAATAAAATAATATGGTTGCATAAGTGTGCACACCCTTAAACTAATACTTTGTAGAAGCACCTTTTGATTTTATTACAGCACTCAGTCTTTTTGGGTATGAGTCTATCAGCATGGCACATTTTGACTTGGCATGATTTGCCCACTCTTCTTTGCAAAAACACTCCAAATCTGTCAGATTGCGAGGGCATCTCCTGTGCACAGCCCTCTTCAGATCACCCCACAGATTTTCAATCGGATTCAGGTCTGGGCTCTGGCTGGGCCATTCCAAAACTTTAATCTTCTTCTGGTGAAGCCATTCCTTTGTTGATTTTGATGTATGCTTTGGGTCGTTGTCATGCTGAAAGATGAAGTTCCTCTTCATATTCAGCTTTCTAGCAGAAGCCTGAAGGTTTTGTGCCAATATTGACTGGTATTTGGAACTGTTCATAATTCCCTCTAGCTTAACTAAGGCCCCAGTTCCAGCTGAAGAAAAACAGCCCCAAAGCATGATGCTGCCACCACCATGCTTCACTGTGGGTATGGTGTTCTTTTGGTGATATGCAGTGATGTTTTTGCGCCAAACATATCTTTTGGAATTATGGTCAAAAAGTACAACCTTGGTTTCATCAGACCATAACACCTTTTCTCACATGCTTTTGGGAGACTTCAGATGTGTTTTTGCAAAATGTAGCATGGCTTGGATGTTTTTCTTCGTAAGAAAAGGCTTTCGTCTTGCCACTCTACCCCATAGCCCAGACATATGAAGAATACGGGAGATTGTTGTCACATGTACCACACAGCCAGTACTTGCCAGATATTCCTGCAGCTCCTTTAATGTTGCTGTAGGCCTCTTGGTAGCCTCCCAGACCAGTTTTCTTCTTGTCTTTTCATCAATTTTGGAGGGACGTCCAGTTCTTGGTAATGTCACTGTTGTGCCATATTTTCTCCACTTGATGATGACTGTCTTCACTGTGTTCCATGGTATATCTAATGCCTTGGAAATTCTTTTGTACACTTCTCCTGACTTATACCTTTTAACAATGAGATCCCTCTGATGCTTTGGAAGCTCTCCGTGGACCATGGCTTCTGCTGTAGGATGCGACTAAGAATATTTCAGGAAAGACCAACTAGAGCAGCTTAACTTTAATCAGAGGCACTTTAAATGATGGCAGGTGTGTACTGACTCCTATTTAACATGATTTTGAATGTGATTGCTTAATTCTGAACACAGCTACATCCCCACACTTATGCAACCACATTATTTTAGTTTTTTTTTGTTTACTTCCCTCCACCTAAAATATTTCAGTTTGTTTTTCAATCAAGTTGTACAGTTTATAGGTCACATTAAAGGTGGAAAAAGTTCTGAAATTATTTATCTTTGTCTCATTTTATTACATCACAGAAACCTGACATTTTAACAGGGGTGTGTAGACCTTTTATATCCACTGTATTTTTTATATGTTTTATGCAACTTTTTTGTTTCCCTAAACAGTTAACCAGAGCTCTAAAGTCACAGTAATAATTATAGCGTAAATTATAATTCCACTCAAGCGATCGCATTTACTTTCAACTCATAACACGAGCGCAAACCACCGCGATAAACCCCTTATCGCTGGAGTGCAAACGTTTGCGCTACACTCATGATCTGGCCCTTAATTGGTGTTAGCTCATAACAACTGCAAAAAATGCCCTTTATACTAACATTATGACAGTGGCTAACCTTGTTGTCTGCTCTAAAGCCCAGATTGGCTCCTCCAAATAAGAGAAAGGGTGGGCAGAGTTTGGGTGTTGAAAAACAATTGCAGCAAATAAAATTATAATTTGTTTTAAAAATATTTAGACCTGTCTGATATGTTATTTTATAGCAAAGACAACTGAATTGTGTTGGGAGCCTTGGAGGTGTTGACTCACAGTAGTTCCAAAAGCAATAAGGCATGCTATAAAAATATTAAAATTACATTACATTACAGCCCAGTCCCTACACTCCTACGCGTTTCATGCATATATTGCTTCATCAGGGATAACAGGTTATTTTACCGTATAGACGTCAAATAGTCTAAGAGATTTTAACCCTTGATGGGAAATATGTAATGAACCATTACAGACAAATATACAAATGTATCTACATATTCGCATAACAGCACATATTTAATCTTAAAGGGACAGTCTACACCAAAATTGTTATTGTTTGAAAAGATAGCTAACGCCTTTACTACCCATTCCCCAGCTTTCCACAACCAACATTGTTATATTAATATACTTTATAACCTTTAAGCCTCAACATTTTTGCCTATTTCTAAGCCACTAAAGACAGCCTCTTATAACATTATTTTTTATTAGCTTTTTACAAGACAAGGCTAGTTCATGTGTGACATATAGATAACATTGTGCTCTCTCCTGTGGAGTTGGCTGACACTGCACTAATTGGCTAACATGCAAGTCAATAGATAATAAATAAATAGCCATGTTGTAAGGGGGCTGTCAGAAGAGGGTTAGATACAAGGTAATCACAGAGGTTAAAAGTATATTAATATAACTGTGTTCAGTGGAGGCTCCTCCATTTGTGCACTCCCGCATGTGCCCCCCTGGCAAGAAGAGAAAAAAAAATTTATGCTAAATAAAATATAATTTTTCCAATAGCCCCCTATTGAAAAAATTATATTTTATTTTTAACCCCAAAAAATAAAATTCAGATGTTATTTAAAAAAAAAAAATTGTATGTGTGTTTTTTTTAAAAACCGCACGTGCCGTAGAGCCCCATCTCATGCCTGTCAGTGATGTGTATGTTCACTGCAGGCATCTGGGCCAGCCTCCAAGCAATTGCGTATGATGCATAATCGCACAGGCTGAACTGTGCGAGTGGGGACATGTTCAAGTTCAGCCTGTGCTCTGATAGGCTGCACCACGCAATGCTGGATACCTCATCATGGCTCCTCCCCCGCATCAACGGCGTGAAAAACTCATTGTGGAGTTAGCCGTTGAGCAGAGAGGAGTGACTGTGAGAGTCAGCTGAAAACAATCTGTTATTTGAATTGATATTCAGAATTGAAATATCTGTTGATAGATAGACACTGTATTAGAGGGAGTGGAGGAACTTCACTTGGGCAGAATTTTAAAAAAAAAAAACTAGCTCCCCTCCTGCTGGACCAAAACGATCCGTTATTAGAATTGATATTCAGAATTGAAATATCTGTTGATAGACACTGTATTAGAGGGAGTGGAGGAACTTCACTTGGGCAGAATTTTAAAAAAAAAACTAGCTCCCCTCCTGCTCGACCTGAATTCTGATTCTGAGAGAGGCTTCTTGCCTGGGGCCCTGAACAGTTAGTCAGACAGTGTAGTGACACTCAGAATACAGAAAGACTTTTACTTTACTTTTTGAATTAGGCTAATTAGCAGATACTTAGAATCATTAGAGTAGGACTAGAGTGTGGAGGAACTTTTAAAACAATTTGCTTTATTTATTCTTATATTTTAATTATTTTAGCATATTAATTAGCAGATTGCAATTAGAAGAAAGTTTTGCAAAAAAATGGAAAAGATTTTTTGTTTTTTTTAAAAAAAACAGTTAACTGCTGTGCTGCTATATTAACTGTATAATTATTATAAATTATAATTATAATATAATATTACCACAAGTTATATATTTGATAACAACCGCAAAACTACTTACCTACAAGTTTTATATTTTATAACAGCTGCAAAGCTACTTACCTACAAGTTATATATTTGAGAACAGGCTATAATTAAACGTACCTTCAAGAATGCACATTTTGTGCATTGCTAGTCGCACATCAGCTCAATTTGATTGTCAGCCAAGCAAGCAGTCAGAATCAACAAGTTTGAGTATTTTTTTCAAACCTAAGTGGCATTACTAACTTTTTTAGTAACTCGCCACAAAGGATAGCTATTCTAGATGAAACTGTTAGAAGAAGGATACCTCATGGTTCAGCCACCAGGTGGAATTTCAAGAGTCGAACCGTAAATACAGTGTTTGAAAACAGGGAACATTTAATTGAATGCATGGAAAAAATAGAGTCAACATCGAAAAAAGAAATAGCAATAAATCAAGCAGGGGCTATTCGGCGTATGCTACAAGACTTAGTATTTGTGTTTTGGCTTACAGTTTTTCACAATATTATGCCACATGTAGATGTGTTATACAACCAACTTCAGAAAACACTAACAGATGCGGCACTTATTCGAAAACATGTTAACACTTTCCAGCAGACAATGGAAAAAGAAAGGAAAAGAATGGACACAGTGACCATGACGATATCAGAAACAGAGGAAACATCAAGGAAAAGGAAGAGAGAAAATATTCACATTACTCAGACTGTGGCAGCTAAAGAGATATGCGATGTTATCACGAATCAAGTAAAAGATAGATTTTCTTTTATAACTCACTACTCGGCTGTTTCTCTCCTCCAAACTGAAAAATTAGCGGATTACGAGAAATTTTTTCCAAATCAGCTTCTTGACCAAACATCAGCTGTTTATCACATATTACAGAAAGATCGCCTGAAAACTGAACTAGGAGTAATTTACAGAAGACCAGATTTCAGAAATATGAATGGTGCCATTAGTCTTCTACAGTTTGTAATAGAAAATAACTTGGACAGTACTTTCTCAGAGACCTACAAACTGTTGCAAATTATTTTGACTATTCTAGTGACAACTGCTGAGGCTGAGAGATGTTTCTCAACTTTAAAACGAGTTAAGACATTTCTAAGGAGCACCATGACTGAGGAAAGACTGACCGCTCTAGCCATGCTCACAATTGAAAAAACAATTGATAAATGACATGCCTAAATTCAACGAAAATGTTATTGATTTATTTGCCTCAAAAAAAGACAGGTGGATTGACTTAATTTACAAAACTTGTACTTGAGTTATCAACATTCTGTTTTAATGTTTACCTTTGAAGTAAATTATTAAGCACTAGTGTAATGGAATCTTCTTTTGTAGAAAGTAAAATGTTGGTGTATTTATCTTAATGTTGCCACCAATTATATTATTATATTTATTAATAATTAATAACAATCATAAAATTATCATCAGCAATATCTCCAATTAATACAGTAGATGCCAAAATATGGATAGCAGTTAATAGCAACATTAGCAAATAAATCCTTAGATTATACTAAGAGTCTTAGTTCAAATTCAATAAGCCTAATGGAATTTCCAGAAAGATATAATTCACTATTTGGCCTAAAATAGTCTTATAGTACTTCAAATAATCAGCCTGAGATTTCACACAACGTCGACAATCAATTCAACATATGCCAATTAATATCGAATTAAATAAATTCAATCTAACCACAAATATATGCAATTTTTAAAATATATCACAGTAGCTTTGGTTTAACGTAATGAAACTTAAAATACTAAATCCTTTCCTCTTAATAATAAATTTACTTAGCACTAATATTATTTATGGACTACACAGGTCTATGAAATATCAATTATAACTATACATTACACCTTTAAATACAGCTTCAATTTAACTCTTGCAATAAAGAATACCATTGCTATAAATGATTAAATTATAACATTATTAAAAATATAAAGACATTAAACTGCCAATACATTAATACCAGATACCAATATTTCTGAGTTTCAGCTTTTCCAATCAGAGGTTTTCAAAAGTCACTCATACGTGAAGCCAGGTATCACTATTTTGCAAACAGGGTATCACAAACACAGAGGTATATCTCTCTTTCCAACAGAGAGTTGTTCAAAGTCAGGCCCCAAAACCAAAGTGTGTTTTTTTGGTGTGTCTTCCCTTCATTGCATAGTGTTTTTGTCTGTGACAAACTCCACCTTCATTTCTAAATCATTCCAGGAAATAGTCTGTGTACACCGTTAGCTCTCATTGGCTACTGAAAATGTAGCTCTCCTGACAACCAAATACCCTTTGGCTGCATTGCCTTATATTGAACACTGGGGAGCAACAATAATTGAAATGTGGTTTTATTTCTCTATAAAGTGGAAGGTTCTTTAAATCCAGGAATATATATATTTTCATAAATGTACATTCAATATACTTATTATTTCTCAGCTTAAATTAATCATTTGGTTAATATATATGTTATTATATAATTTAACTGAGCATGTATATTTTAAGACTAGACATGGGTATACTGATAGAGTATGGATTCTTGTATATTTAAATATTAGACCTGGTCATAATATTAAATATTATAATATACATTTTATATATATATATATATATATATATATATATATATATATATATATATATATATATATATATATATATATATATATATATATATATTTCCTACTGATAATATCTTAAGAGATGCACTTAATAGTCATTTTGCAAACAAGATCTTGTTTTTATTGTCTCCTGTTTGAAAAACAAAGTGGTGATTCAAGTTGGGTGAGTTATGGTGTCGCCGATTTATCACATTTAACTAAAAAAATAAACATAATTGCTCCCAATCACATTTATACTCCCCATTAGAGTTTAATTTGCTAAGAAGGGTTGATATTCGCCAACAACTTGTCAGTGCATATTGTTTGAATGTTAAAAAAACACAATGATCAAGTAACCACTAATCGTTATGTTCTTTCCAAATTATTAATTCTATTCTATTTTGCGGCGCATTTGAGCTTGCACTTCGAGGACATGATGAACGCGATGATTCATTAAATATTGGGAGACTTAAAAGGATTGTAATTTAATACTTTCAGTATGATACTAATAATCAGCTATACTATTAACTATTAAGTATTTGAATTCAATAGATTAATCATTTCATATTCTGATATTACATTGCATTTAATTAGAATTCTGTAGTGATTAATTTATTGTAACAATATTTATATTTGCTTATTATACCACTTTAATATAAATATATTCCATATTTGAAGTCATTCCTTAATAAAGTATAGGAGTATATTTAAACTATATGAAAATTAGACACAAGTCATTTCATATGAAATGTTGTCTTCTATATGCTTGCATCTGAGCTAGAAAACCTTTCCAGACGTATATGTGGATTCAGACCTTCAAAAGTATTCTTTGTCCCATCATTTGTATATAATACAAGTGATACTTACTTTCCTGAAGATTCTGAGCATATCTGAACTAAAGTAAAGAATTGTTTCTCTGTCACCACAGAGCATACCTCCCAACATTTCAAAATTCAAAAGAGGGAAAACCCCCCCCCCCCCGGCAAAAAAATTGAAATATGGTGGGCGGGGCTTAAAAAATCATAAGACCAAAGTAATATAAATAAAATTCTAAATAAAGTAATATATATTTTAATATACTTAGGCAGCAAATCAAACACAAGCTCAAACCACTGGTATGGCTATGTGAGCTATGTATTTAATTAGCCTTTCCAAAGACATTGCTAAATATTTGTATCTTAATTGGACATTTAATAATAAATTCTTTAAAACGGCTCTTTGCATTCCCCATTAATATTCTAGATTCTGGCCTTTAAAGTCAGCAAAAATGCACAGTAGCACACTACATAGCATACACTTACACATGCAGATACACACACACTACATAGCATACACTTATACATGCAGATACACACACACTACATAGCATATACTTACACATGCAGATACACACACACTACATAGCATACACTTACACATGCAGATACACACACTACATAGCATACACTTACACATGCATATACACAGACACTACATAGTATTACACTTATACATGCAGATACACACACACATTACATAGCATACACTAATACATGCAGCATACACTTATGCATGCAGATACACATACACTTCATAGTATACACTTATGCATGCAGATACACACACATTACATAGCATACACTTATACATGCAGACACACACACACTACATAGCATACACTTATACATGCAGATACACACTTATACATGCAGATACACATACACACACTACATAGCTTACATTTATACATGCAGACACACACACACACTACATAGCATAAACTTATACATACAGATACACACACACAGTTATGGATACAGATAGACACACACACTACATCACATATGGGTATCTGTAATTCATTGTATGGGGTCCTGGGGTTGGCAAGCACATTAGCTGGCAGTCTGCGGCTGCCACTGTTCGTTACCCTGGTATTAGCACTGCTCATTATATAAAACTGAAGGCATGCTAGTATTATCATCAGGAGTTAGACATCATCACTACCAGAGGTAGGTGAGAGAGGTCACCATTACCAGTGCTCAGAGTGTATACAGCCTTCTTACTCCTGCTTAACCCACACACCATTCCTTTTCCACAGGGAATCTAACAGGTATCTAACCCTGTGAGAGCAAAGCCAGCTGCTTCTGAGTATGGGCCCAATAGAATTTAAATTTTTTTTTTTTTTTTTTTTTTTTTTTTTTAATGCCTGGGGCAAATCGGGACAGATGGCTAGCAACCCGGGACAGGGGGATAGACCCCTAAAATCGGGACTGTCCCACGAAAATCGGAACAGTTGGGGGGTATGCCCCAGAGGGCCTCCTGATCTAGGTAACATGGTTAACTTGTTTGTAGAGATCTAATCTCATTAAGCAATGAAGTAAAGAATCTTTTGAAGCTTAAACTTTAACAAATGTTCCCTTTGTATATTTTTTAGATAGCCTGCCTGTGAGCTGTATTGGAGCATAGTATTTATATATAATTGATATTACATTTAATAAAACTATATTTCATATCTGAGTACATTACTTTAATACAGTTTGAGTGCATGAAATCATATACAGTTGTATGCAAAAGTTTAGGCACCCCTGACAATTTCCATGATTTTCATTTATAAATAATTGGCTGTTTGGATCAGTAATTTCATTTTGATCTATCAAATAAATGAAGGACACAGTAATATTTCAGTAGTGAAATGAGGTTTATTGGATTAACAGAAAATGTGCAATATGCATCAAAACAAAATTAGACAGGTGCATACATTTGGGCACCCTTGTCATTTTGTTGATTGAATACCTGTAACTACCTAGCACTGATTAATTGGAACACAAAATTGGTTTGGTGAGCCCATTAAGCCTTGAACTTCATAGACAGGTGCATCCAATCATGAGAAAAGGTATTTAAGGTGGCCAATTGCAAGTTGTTCTCTATGACTCTCCTCTGAAGAGTGGCAACATGGGGGCCTCAAAACAACTCTCAAATGACCTGACAACAAAGATTGTTCAACATCATGGTTTAGAGGAAGGCTACAAAAAGCTATTGCATAAATTTAAGCTGTCAGTGTCCACTGTGAGGAACATGGTGAGGATATGGAAGACCACAGGCACAGTTCTTGTTAAGGCCAGAAGTGGCAGGCCAAGTAAAATATTGGAGAGACAAAGGCAAAGGATGGTGAGAACGGTGAAAAACAGCCCACAGACCACCTCCAAAGACCTACAACATCATCTTGCTGCAGATGGTGTCACTGTGCAGTGTTAAACAATTCAGCGCACTTTGCACAAGGAGAAGCTGTATGGGAGAGTGATGCGGAAGAAACCTTTTCTGTACACGTCACAAACAGAGTCGCTTGAGGTATGCAAACGCACATTTGGACAAGTCAGCTTCCTTTTGAAAGAAGGTGCTGTGGACTCATGAAACAAAGATTGAGTTATTTGCTCATAACAAGGGGTGTTATGCATGGCGGCAAAAGAACACAGCGTTCCAAGACAAACACTTGCTACCCACAGTAAAATTTGGTGGATGTTCCATCATGCTGTGGAGCTGTGTGGCCAGTGCCGGTACTGGGAATCTTGTTGAGGGTCGCATGGATTCCACTCAATATCAGCAGATACTTGAGAATAATGTTGAGGAATCAGTCACAAAGTTGATGTTACACTGGGGCTGGATATTTCAACAAGACAATGACCAAAAACACTGCTGGTTCAAATGGGTGGGGCCATTTGAGGGGTGTGGCTTTCTCAAAGGGGCATGGTTTTTTAAAAGGGACGGGGCTTTTTCAAAGGGGCGGGGTCTTGTGCACCACCATCT